>NC_079169.1:89612217-89644717 GCF_947568905.1 Ostrea edulis
ATGAGACAGAAAATTTGCAGATTTTTTCTCCATAATTTTTTGGCTGTAAATTATTTAAGAAAATAATTCCATTGTACTGTATGTAGTCATTTTTAAGAGTTTAAAATGTATTATAAATGAAAATGATTGATATTTCAAAAACACACTCAGCACTAAAAAAATCAACTATTTTGGAGTAATATAACCTGATATTTTTCAACTGTGTGTAGGCATTTATAAATGCACAGTAAATAGCATTTTTGTAGAGAGAGAGAGAAATTGTTAAATTCCAGTAATTTTATTTGCATAAAAATCATTATCTCTACAAAGATCTCCTCAGCCACTGAATTTCAATGTTCAATATTCTACACTACACCAAAATGCACTTGAATAGGTGTAAACTGACTGCACTGGGTGTACAATGGTGTCGACAAATCAAACATGCTGAGTACAGAAAAATCAAGCACACCCAGTATTACTACACATTTCTTTTTACATCTACTTCATCTCAACACTGGGCACATTTTTTTTCCTGATGACCCCAAAGTAGTCAATTACTGTATTTTATGGAGGATGGTAACCATGGCTTCACACTTAATTCCTGCAGGGTTGGCATGGTAATCATGGCTTCACACTTAATTCCTGCAGGGTTGGCATGGTAACCATGGCTTCACATTTAATTCCTGCAGGGTTGGTATGGCACCCCTATGTTCAAAAGCACATATTTTGAAAATGGTCATATGCAATTTACAAGCAGATGAATAGTGGTGAGACGAGCTGGTTTGGAGGCTTATGGGTGTGTCTTGTTAATAATTGACTTTTCTATCTGCAGTGCATTCCAGAATAATGTGGAGATCCACATAAATCACATCCAGAGTGGCCTGAGTCAAATGGGAAACCTTCACGCCTTCTCTACCTCCACATACAAGGTGTGATGAAGTCAAGGGTCAAGGACAAGTGGAGTTATATCTGGAAGTGACAGTAAATTAAACTGTTGAGCCATTACTCGCTAGTGTTGCAGCCACACAGCGTTCAGCACCAGCTAGAAGAGTCTATTTTGGTTTAGCCAATCATTCTTGATTATGTGAAGACAATAGTCAGAAATAGAATTCTAAACCACATTAGTATCAACTGGGAACTATAAAATTGTGTTGGTGTACTATTATTAAAGATTAGATCATATTTTCTGTATATACATATGCACCTGGGATCTGAGATTTGGGGGCATGCTTGAACTATTTCATGGTACAGTGTGCTGTGAATTTGACCTGCTGCAAGCACCACATTGGAAACCGATATTGCTACAATCTGTGAATTATGAAAGTGAATTACTCAAAGCATGATTTGTGAAGACCATATTTATATTGAATAGGGCAGAGTGGTTACATGTATGTAAGGTATTCTACTGGTACTTTGAATTGGCATGTAAATGATTAAATGTTTTATAAAAATGCATGATTGTTAAGTTTTCTATATTCTTAATATCTTTGAACAGATATTGAAAGTAAAAGTTGACCATGAGGGGTAGGCAAGAATTTAAAACTACGGTCCACTATGAGGTAATTGAGAACAGTGCACAGGCTATCAATGATGTCTGTCCATCCGTCTGTTCGGGGTGTTCTCTTTATAATATTTCCCTTTCACATATCATGCTGAAACTTGCTGTGTAGCTTCTTTGTGGGTCACTCTAGATCATACTGCAATTTTGATCCATTTCTACCTTTTTGCCAGGAGTTTTGCCCCTTTATTTGGAAATTATTATATGGAGGGTACATAATTTGTCCGCCCTACTCCTCCCACAGTTTTCAAGTAAGAGCCTTCTTATTTTGTGGAGTATTTGTATGGGTATTGAAAATGTGCATGTGGGATGGATTTTGATTTTCTAGAATTTTTGAGAAAATTACAAGTTGAACTTAGTCTATTTGGAAATTAATATTCTATGGAGGGTACATAATTTGTCCGCCCTATTCCTCCCACAGTTTTCAAGTGAGGACCTTATTTTGTGGAGTGTTTGTATGGGTATTGAAGATGTGCATGTAGGATGGATTTTGATTTTCTACAATTTTGGAGAAAATTACAGGTTGTTGAACTTAGTCGATTTGGAAATTAATATTCTATGGAGGGTACATAATTTGTCCGCCCAACTCCTCCCACAGTTTTCAAATGAGGACCATCTTATTTTGTGGAGTGTTTGTATGGGTATTGAAGATGTGCATCTAGGAAAGGATTTTGATTTTTTTCCATTTTTGAAAAAATTACAGGTTGTTGAACTTGGTCCATTTTGAGGAAATCTCGATTTTTAAGCTAAGACCCTTTGTTCATATGAAAGTTTGTCACAGCCTAATGATGGCTGATACTACCTGAAGCAAAGTTATACAAATTATAGCACAAGAAAAACACCCTATGTAAGCATTTCACAGGCGTATTATGTACCGTTTGTGGTACTCTTGTTAAAATGTCTTCCTGTAAACAATTTATTTACAAGGTATATCATGCCACCATCTTCGTTTTCTTTTTTAGCTCACCTGAGCTGAAAGCTCGAGTGAGCTTTTCTGATCATTTGTTGTCCATCGTCTGTCTGTACACCTGTAAACTTTTTACATTTGCGACAAATTTTTACTGGGCAAATTTCAGCCAAAACTTGGCAAAAAGCACCCTTGGGTAAAGGGCTTTCAAGTTTGCTCAAAGGGGAGATAATCACAAAAATAGGGTGGGGTCATTTAAAACTCTTCTCAAGAACCACTGGGCCAGAAGATCTGAAATTTACATGAAAGCTGCCTGGAATAGTGAAGATTAAAGTTTTTTAAATCATGACCTCCGGGGATAGGATGGGGCCACAATAGGGAATCAAAGTTTTACATAAATATATAGGGAAAATCTCAAGAACCACTGGACTAGGAAAGTACAAATTTACATGAAAGTTTCCTGACATAGTGCAGATTCAAATTTATTAAACCATGGTCCCCAGGGGTAGGATGGGGCCACAATAGGGAATCAAAATTTTACATACAAATATATAGGGAAAATCATTTAAAATCTTCTGAAGAAGCACTGGGCCAGAAAAGTTGACATTTATATGAAAGCTTCCTGACATAGTGCAGATCCAAGTTGTTGTTTTTTTTTTTAAATCATGACCCCTGGGGGTAGGATGGGGCCACAATAGGGGATCAAAGTTTTACATACAAATATATAGAGAAAATCTTGAGAACCATTTGACCAAAGAAGTTTACATTTACATGAAAACTTCCTGACATAGTGCAGATTCATGTTTGTAAAAACCATGGCCCCCTGGAGTAGGTTGGAGCCACAATAGGGAATCAAAATTTTACATACAAATATATAGGGAATATCATTAAAAATCTTCTGATGAAGAAGCACTTGGCCAGAAAAGTTGACATTTACATGAAAGCTTCCTGACATAGTGCAGATCCAAGGTTGTTTTTTTTTTAAATCATGACCCCTGGGGGTAGGATGGGGCCACAATAGGGATCAAAGTTTTACATGCAAATATATAGAGAAAATCTCTTTAAAAAAATTTGTGTGAGTAAATGTTTATTGGGTTAGGATTTTACAAACCCCTACATTCCAACCTAACCAGTGGACATGGGGTAGTTTATAGGTAAAACATTATGTATACAACAAGTACTCACATAAAGAAAGCGGCAAAGAGGACAGAACAGTATGAAAAAAAAGTGCTACGTAATCCTTATACAAAAAGTAGGCCAAGGTTTAAAGGTATAGGACTAATATAATGACAGTCTTTGTATGTAGTTTACTAAATTGTGTACTTGACAATATTCATAAATATCTCATCATGAATTCATAGAATTGTATTCTAAGTTGCTCAATTAAGGTTATTTGATCCTCATGTGATGTCATAGGTTTTTGTAAAAATTTTATTAAATTAAACTTTGTGCATGATAGAAATATATCTTTCAGAGGAATTTTATTCACTGAATAGAATAAAAAATCTGGTAAACTATTGATACTGAAAAAGTTTATATTTTCCATAGATAATCAATTATTTATGATTTGAAAAATGTCAAGGGCAATAACTCCTATGTTGGTATTTCTTCTACTGCATGTCTATCATACATGATTTCCTTAATATCCACAATTAATTTATACATATTTATGAATTAGCAGTTTTTTTTAAACTGTTGACAGTTAGAATTTGTCATTTCAACAAGTTTTTATCTATTTCAATTATTCTGTGTAACGGAAATGTGTGATTTTCTGATGTTAACATATACTTCTTGTTTTTGTGTGTCTGAAATCTTTAAAAATGTGGCAACATACACATTTTCTTTGGTTATGAATTAAATCTAACTATATTGAGTTGAAATTAGTACAGTTTTTTCCACTTTCAACCATTAATATTGATAAGACACATGAGGATCGATCCACCTTAACTTTCATTTTTTTCAAAAAAAATTCAACATAGTTGTTTCTTTAATATAGCTAATTTCAATTCTATATTGTATACATTTGACAAAGTCACCTTAAAGCTATTTAACAAAAGTGTTTTGTTCTGACATCTACAACAATATACATGTAATATTTAAGGTGGTAATTAATAATGTTACTAATTTCATTCTCAGCACATCCAAGCTAGTTACAACATCAAAAGAAAACATGTTCCTGATCCATTCATATACATTCCTTTAAACTAGTTCACAATCATAAAAATAGATGTTCAATACTTTTCTCTTTGTTGGCTACAGAATGTACATAGATCTGAAACTGACTTGTGAATAATTTTTAAGAATGCGTTAGTAGTCAATATCCAATGGTTAACACAATATTGAAACCATTTTATTTTTCTTTCTTTAACTAATAAAAATACACACATTATAATATTTTGTCTGTGGCTGACTATGATAAAACGTTGATGAAATAATTTTGTAGTAAGGTTACTGCTAAATCTGTTGCAGCATTTACCAGAATGATAAGTTTTTCACACGGGTATGATGAACATTCAGATACATATAGCTTGATCGGGGAATTTTGAATTTTAGCTGTAGTTCTACTCGGTAGGAGTAATTTGCTGACATTTTAACTCTCGATTCTGATGAGATTGTACATGTTGCTATTTTTTCCTTTATGGCGGCCAGTGGCACAAAAATATGTCAAAAAAATTCACTCTTTAAAAGAGGTATAATTGATTTAGTATTCTGCTACTAGTATGTAGCTGTGTATATTCTGGAGACGGTATGATTGATTTACTATTCTGCCACTAGTATGTAGCTGTGTATATTCTGGAGACGGTATAATTGATTTAGTATTCTGCTTCCAGTATGTAGCTGTGTATATTCTGGAGACGGTATAATTGATTTACTATTCTGCCACTAGTATGTAGCTGTGTATATTCTGGAGACGGTATAATTGATCTACTATTCTGCTTCTAGTATGTAGCTGTGTATATTCTAGAGACGACTGCTTGTCAGAATAACGGAATCAGTATTTCCTTCTTGTCCTTAGGATAGACATCGCCACGTATGTTATATCTGTGGAGACAATCCAAAACACACAGCTTATTATGACTGCCATTCCGACATAACCCATATCCGCTGCACTCCGACGACTGTCGTCTGCACTCCGCAGTCGCCGGGCGTAGGAGGAAAGATTTTTCTGGGGTAAAAGCAATTTCTTTTTAATTTCATGCAATGATTCTTTGATGCTTTCCGTCGTAAGATGTTTGGAGTTGTTTACGCATATGCATGGTTTGCAGTTCACATAAACATTTGTAGTTCTGGGCGTGACCATGCTTGATGATAGCTCAGAAAATGTCGCTGTATCCGTGGTACCTAGAGACAAAATCAATATAGAAATACATTTCATTTTTGAAAATACATGAGGGTGTGAAGTGCGACCCTTCACGCCGGCATATATTATGAAGCGCGTAGGCATCTGCTTCATGATGCATGTATACCGGCATGAAGGGTATGAACTGACGCTTCACGCTGACATCGCTTTACGAAATGCATGCTGGTGTGAAGCGGCGCAGTTCATACCCTTATGCATTAGCGCGTCATGAAATGTTCGCCGCCGTTAAGCGGCGCGGTTCATAGCCTTATGTATTAGCGCGTCATGAAATGTACGCCACCGTTAAGCGTTGCAGTTCAGACTCCCGTATTTTCAGGCTGGCATACTCATTAGCGCTTCATGAAATGCATACTGGTGTTAATGGTCGCTGTTTGTACCCTCCTGTATTTTCAAAACTGAATTGTTATTATTTTATTTGTGTGTGTATTTACATTCCTCTCATTAATTACAACTTCGTACAAGTCTGGTGATCCAGGAAATTGCAGTAATTATAGAGGATTAAGTGTAACAAGTTGTCTTGGTAAACTTTTTAACAGATTACTCCAAACACGTCTTAATAATTATTTAGAATCTGGAGGATTATTAAGTCACTTTCAGGCAGGATTTAGGAAAGGATATCGTACAACAGATAACATTTTCATCCTAAAAACTTTAATGAACAAATACTTGTTTAAAAGAAAGAAGGAATTATTTTTATGCTTCGTTGATTTTTCAAAAGCTTTTGATACTGTATGGAGACCAGATCTTTTGTATAAAATTTTAAAAAAGGGAATTGGTGGAAATTTTTTCAATATTATAAAACATATGTACTCTACTACAAAATGTGCTGTAAGACAGGGAAATTTATGTAGTAACTTTTTTAATACTACATTAGGAGTTAAACAGGGGGACAATTTAAGTCCTACTTTATTTAATATTTTTGTTGATGACTTTGAAAATTACTTTGATAAAGTAGTAACTTATCCTATATCTTTAGGTGATATAACTTTTAATCACTTATTTTTTGCTGATGATCTTGTTTTATTATCAGAGTCAGCTGAAGGCCTCCAAAATTGTATAGACACTCTTTCAAAATATTGTATAGAATGGAAGTTGCATGTAAACTTAGAAAAAACAAAGGTTATGGTTTGTTCTACCAGGAAAACAAAGATCAATTATGGATTTTATTATAACAATTCTACTATAGATGTAACTGATAAGTACAAATATCTTGGTATAATTTTACAATCAAATGGCAATTTAAAACATGCCTGTGAGGATCTTGCTGCTAGAGCCAGAAAAGCTTACTTTGCCTTGAAGCGTAAACTACCTTTTGGCTCTGATCTCTCACCAAACTTGTGGTTAAAACTATATGAATCAATTATTGTCCCAATTTTAACATACTCCTCAGAAATTTGGATCTCTGACTTTAATGCAAACCCCAATAATTTTGATAAAACTCCTTTTGAAAAAATTCAGAATTTTATCTTGAAAAACATCTTAGGTGTACATAATAAAGCATCAAACTTGGCAACAAAAATGGAATTAGGTGTTCTCCCTATTCATGCCAAAATATACCAGCTTGCTATTAAATACTATTCTAGATTGGAAAATTTAGCAAAATCTAATGATAATCACAATGTTTTACTAAGGAATGCTTACTTGGAAGATGTACACTTGGCTAGTGAAAATAAAAAATGCTGGCAAACTTGTATAAAATCAATACAAAAGATGTTAAATGTTAACGTTGACACTGAATGTAAAATGTTTATTCCTAAACTTAAAAAATTCTTTGAAAATAAATTCTTTTCTGAACTTCAACATATTAACAACACTCAAAGTGGTAAGCTCTCATTTTATAGTACATTATTCAACCATGATGTTATGAAACTAGAAATCCAACCATATTTATGTCTTCCACTTCCTAAGAATTTAGTTTCTTATCTTACCAAATTAAGAATAAGTGCACATAAGTTGTATGTAGAAACAGGTCGATATTGTAATCCTGTCATTCCTAGAGAAAATAGATTTTGTTTTCATTGTCAAACTATTGTTGAAGATGAAAAACATTTTTTACTTGATTGTCCTGTGTATGAACATATTAGAAAAATGCATTCAAAACTACTAGATATTAATACCTTATTTTGTTTACTAAATCCACATAACCTTGTATCTACAAAACAAACCTGTCTATACATCAGAGACTGTTTTAATGTTAGAAATAAGTTTTCAACAGTTTGATATTTTGTAATGTATCAATATATATGTGTATCTATGTATGGCTAACAACACATTCTTATATAATGTGCTTTAGTGCCAATAAAGAATTGAATTGAATTGAAATTGAAATTTTATTTCTGTCGAAATTTTCAGCCGTTGAAATAGATGTACTATATTTATCCAGATTGATACACAAATCGTTCATAACTGCAACACGAGGAAATGGTCGTTATAACAATTCGTAAAGATATCAAATGGGGTGAAAGTAGAAAATTAAATATCCTATATCTGAACAGAATTCATACTTTGATTTCTGTAAGAATAAACCTCACTTGTTGGGTTCCATTCGCCAGTGATGACCATTTTTTGAGCACTGAAGAAATTTCCGCCTGTAAATGTAGTCAATAATGTAAACTTTTATTTGCGTGTATCAATTTTAGCCTCATTGAAATGAATGCCCAACTTTAAATTGGTGGACTTTTGTATGGCGACTTTTTTTCTGTGTGTGCACTCACCCAGGGAATCTACTCCAATAAAACATGGTACGAGACACCTACGTATTCTGGTGCTCAAAAGAAGAGGCAGTGTATTTAAAATATTCTTCCTTATAATAATAAGATAATCGATCTTGGAATTGAAATCATGACCACAGGGCTTTAATGGTTTTATGATATGGGGTTCAACAGCTATAGATGTATGTAGTAGTATTCTCCCGGGAACTGCAGGACTACAGATTGTGTCCAAGTAAACACGTGCTTCCTGGTGTAATATGTTCTATTTTGTTTTACGTCCCTTCGAGATTTTTTCATTCATTCTCAAACGTCACCAGCTTTAGGTGAAACACCACAAATTTAGACCTATGACGTCACCAGATGTAGGTGAACACCACAAATTTAGACCTATGTTTAGCGACCAGAGTCGTAACAGTGAGGGTTGTTTATCGTGCCAACGCCTGCCGCAACATGTGATCTTTATTTTTAAAGTTATATCTGAAAGAGCCACGATTCTCACTTCTAAATGCCTAGCGTATGTCGAAGGAGCATTTACTACTTATGTTTATGTCTAAGATGAAAAGGTGAAGATAACGAAGTGTGATCAATCTCATAACTCCCAAAAGGAATAGAAAATAGAGTTAGGCAAACGCGGGCCCCTGGATATACCAGAGTCTCGGAGGAGTAAGCATTCCCTGTCGACCGGTCACACCTGCCGTGACTCCTATATTCCGATCAGGTAAACAGAGTAATCCGTAGTCGGAATCTGTGCCAAGAACGGCCTAACAACTGGTATGAAACACGTCTGACAGCATTTGACCCAATGACAGGTTGTATGGGCAAACTAGATCTTTATAACGTCTGATGCGGCCATAGCACGAGCGGGGCTCGAACTCACGACCACCCCATTACAAAGCGAACACTCTACCAATGAGCTACCGCATCCGGACGCAATATAATGTAGATGTAATTGAAAGCACGGAGAACTAAGAGGAACATATCTTGTCCTAATGAAACATTCGGCTTAAAAATAGTTAGCAATTTGATGGACATTTTTTGCATTCGAATAAAATTCAGTTTATACAATAGCCCACTGCGCTCATTTCGTAGCTGAAAGAAAAGTTCGCGTCATAACGCGAAACGTTCGCGAACAAACCTGTAACTTTCGCGTTATAACATGAAACATTTGCGAATAAACGGGTAAATTTTGCGTTGTAACACGAAACGATCGAGAATAAAGGCGCAACCTTTGCGTTATAACACGGAACTTTAGCAAATAAACGCATAATTTTCGCGTTATAACGCGATATATTTTATATATGTATAAATATTGTTATGTAAAACAGGAACCCGAAATTGGTACAATGAAGAATAACTTTATAGGTGTTTACTCCTCCTAGGCACCTGATCCCAACGTTTGGTATGTTTGCCCAACTATCTATTTTGTATTGCTTATAGGAGTTATGAGATTGATCACTGTTCGTTATCTTCACCTTTCATGTATCTACACTTTTCAAAAGTTATGTCCCTTGGCTGCCATCTTTAGGGGGAAACCTACAGAATTCTCACAGGAACTCTTGTAACTTACTACTTTGTAACCTTATCATTTGATGTACTGTAATTTACTACAAAGTTTTTAAAACTTAGACCTCTCCCATGTGATAATTAATAACACATTATATTTTTCAATATTTAAGTACTATGGAATCAAAGGTCATTAAGATGATCTGCTTACATAAAGCAGTCAAATTATATTAAGAGATATGCATATACAAAAAACAAAAGACAGCTGGACAAGTTTATCGTTATTCTTCATTGTAATTAACAGATTCGTTATGCTATGTTTATAATATTGAGCGCATTTAACGGGAATGGTTTACTCAAGTCTTGTTTATGTTTACAAACAAACTGGTAAAATATTAATTTTGTAATTTAAAGCATCCGAATTTTGCAGACACTTGAATTGTGATATATGTCATAAATGTACATGTAAATCTTCAAAACTTTGTAAACAATAACATATATACACCAATCTTTGTTTACAGAAGAAATAATAAACTCTCTATAATGAGCTTGTGTCACTGGGGATAATTTGGAGTTCGCGTTTATAAGCAAATTGTACGCATTATAACATGTCTGGTGTAAACTTTCCACGTAAGAACGCGTTATATCACCAAAGTTACGCGTTTATTCGCGGAAGTTACGATAAAAAATTCAGCTCTACGAAAATGAGCTTAGGACTTTCGAAAGTTTACAAAAGTACAAGTGATTATGATAGTTACAATGAATACGATTTTATGTCTCCTACCTGTGGGAATCGGGATCACTATATTCGTTCTGAGTGGCTTTGTGATATCAAGATGATGAGAAAATCGTAAACAGTACACAGGGATCACAACGCTGACGTCATTCGTTTCCTAAAATTATATTTTAACAATGAGCCACATTGCTCACTTGAGCAGCAGTTCCTAGCAATAAACAAGCTCGAGCAAACCATCATTATACAAGCAGCTTGCTTCAGAAAACACTTTTCGAAGGCAACGACTATAAATTCATTCATTATCAAATTTGATTATTGAACTTGACTACAAATTCATTAATCATCATATGCTCTTGTAAAGGAGTATGCCCTTTCCTTTTAACAAATAATCTAATGATGCTTTGTGCCAAGTTTGCTTTCCTATACATTTGCATGTAAAACTGTGATCCCCTATTGTTGCCCCAATCTACCCCCAGGGGTCATGATTTTAACAAACTTGAATCTCCACTCTGTCAGGAAGCTTTCATGTATATGATCCCACTCTATTTTTACATTTTTGTGAAAATGTGCCCTTTGAAGGGGATATGGCCCTTCATTTGAACTTGAATCCCATTCACCCACAGATGATTTGTTCCAAGCTTGATTGAAATTGGCCCAGTGGTTCTGGAGAAGATTTCCCTATATATCTGCATGTAAAACTTTGATCCCCTACTGTGCCCCCACCCTACCCCCAGGGGTCATGATCTGAACAAATTTGAATATACTCTATATATATATCGGAAAGTTTTCAAGTAATTCTCCACTCTTCTGGCCGTGGTTCTTGAGAAGATTTTTAAAGATTTTCTTTTTATATTCGCATGTATAACTTTGATCCCCAACATACCCCTGGGAGGTCATGATTTCAACAAACTTGAATCTCCACTCTGTCAGGAAGCTTTCATGTAAATTTCAGCTTTTCTGGCCCAGTGGTTCTTGAAAAGATTTTTTAATGAATATTTTTGCATTTTGTGATTACGGTATCTCTCATTTGAAGGGACACGACCCTCCATTTCAACAAACTTGAATCCCCTTTACCTAAGGATGATTTGTGCCAAGTTTGGTTGAAATTGGCCCAGTAGTTCTGGAGAAGAAGATGAAAATGTAAAAAGTTTACGATGCCGACAGACAACGGACAAATTTCAATCAGAAAACCTCACATCAGCATGTGAGCTAAAAAGTTTAATTTTAGAGTCTTTGTGAATTAGAACATGTTTGGTTTATTAATGCTCACGATTGTACGCTGACACATACTATGTGAAATTAGTTATACACTGTACCATATTTTTTTTTACCAACATAACTGATGTCACACGATATAAGCAATGAATTGCTTCACAGAATTTACCTTAATTTTCTTGTAGAGTGAGCAATCGGGCCGAGGACTGTAATAGAGGACGCCATTGGCCTGGACGGTATGAGAAATTTCTATGCGAACTCCAGTGTTAATGTACAGGGGAAAGGCAGGGGTCAGGTCAGGTCTGAAATGACTGACCTTGAATAGTTTAAAACACACAAGTTTAGGGGGTTAGTTGTAAGGTTAATTACTTTTAAAGTATTTCGCTATTTAAATCATAAAAAAAATTCTCAATCATGAAAAATCTTAAACTGAAACTCACCCAAACCTCTAAGAAGAAAGAGTCTATCAATTCTTTAGAAAAAGAAAACGTGTGTATATATAAATAAGAACAAATCCTACCGGCCAGGTAGTGTTCTCCTTATCGATGTTGACTTCGTACTTATTATACGTAACGTCGTGAATCACGGAGGCCTCTACGCCTGTAAAAATATAGTACTGGTGAGAAATATATTTCAGATCTCTAGTTATGCATTTTACTAATGTATTTCATATCAGTAAGCGTTATGAACTTAAAGAAGAGGTAAACCATACACGATTTATATCTACATTTGCCAATGAAATGTACGAAAACAGAAATGTATCAGGTTCACCATAACTCAGCTCAAACACAACTCGAGCTAAAATGTCAATATTTTTCAGAGTACCCAAATACAGGGCTATTTCAGATCTGTAGAACATTTCATACCGTGTAGCAAGTATCCAGCGAAGGTATGTCGGGCAGTTGGGCACCTTAGCGCCGGAAACTGACGACACATGGGGCACTTGTCACCGTCGGCTAGGATTTCACTGTGGTATTGTCCGCAGTGACACGCCTCATTAAGCTACAATGTACCAGGGAAAAGACGAATAATTAAGAAACTACACTAAAATATAACCCCCCCCACCCCCACCCCCCCCCCACTCCTCTTTTTTAAAAAAAAAGTATTTGGTTGATTTTTTTATGACCAGGACCCGGGTGATTGTATGATACATGTAGGTCATTTTCCCCCTTTGTTTGCTCATTTCATTTACCATGTAAAATTTTCAAACAGTATCTATGTTGTCTCCTGAAACTTCCAGCTGATAATAAAAGCTTTTCTTGACATATTTGCAATATTCTTGTATTCAACATGACAACATTACCCCTATTGCCATGTGAGAATAGTTTCTGCTCTCACACTGTGTATGACAAGTCTGCAGGGGAAAATTCACACTCTGTGGCGCGTATGTTATATTGTAACACTCTGTGAAGACGAATGGTTCTGAAAAATAACAATGTATTTCATTCGAAAAATTACCATTATATGATAATTAATGGATCGATGTATCATTTTTTTAAAAATCAAATTTTAAGAAATTCACATGCATTTGGAAAGAACGATACCATTAATTTTTGCTTTAAATACTTCTCTTTATTTTTTTCATTTTTTACTAGAGATGCGGCATGTGGAGTTCATGTTTGGCTCATTGTTTCGAATCCTTTAGGAATTAGGAACCGCTCGTCTCATGTAAGAAATGACACAAAAAGTCATGTCTTCACAATTTCGTTCCTAGGGCAGAGGCGAATCCAGATATATTTTAAAGTGATGGGGTGCACCCCAAGTTTGTATCTTTTCCGCTCAAAAACGAGGGGGGGGGGACCCCAAAATGACAAAACATTAACTACCTTTCTTAAAAAAAATATTCAACCAAAAATGGGGAGAGGTTTGTAATCCTCGTAACACCCCCCCCCCCCTCCTCTAGATCCGCCACTAAAGGAAATACTCACCAGTTTCAACTTATTACATCTGTATCAGCGCCGATTAAATATTAACTACGTCACTAATCATTATATCTATATAAGCGCCGATTAAATATTACCGTCGTCACTAATTATTACATCTATATTAGCGCCGATTAAGTATTAAGAGGCCGTCCACGGAGATATCAGGCAGTAGCTATAATACGGCTGGCACATGCAATTCCCCAAAATTTTATTCATACCCAATAAAAGTTAAGGTCATACGCTAATTTTATCGTATGTAAAGTGAATTTCACAAAAAACATTGTTAGATGCCAAAACTTGGCCTATTTCATAAATTCGAGGACACTATATAATCTATAGAAAATGATCATTTTGTAAAGTTAAATAATACCCAATACAATAAAATTTGTCCAGAAAGTATAAACAATATTTGAAGGAAATTCCTTAATAATTAAGATGAAACAATAAAATTGCTGGGAAACAATGCTGTTGTTGAGCATTTACTGACAGAAGTAGCCAAAAAGCCAGTAATTTGAGTTACCTCCCTTGGCGTAAAAAATGTAAAATGATCCGAAACTTGCATAAATTGTAATTTTCGAAGAAAACAGTATTTATTTAGAACATTTTTCACTTATCTCGATTTTTTTATCAAGTGTAAACGTGGAATTAATTTTTTTTTTTAATTTGATGGTGAAAAATAAATATTCTGCCCGGACCTTATCAAAGTTTCGTGGGTAAACAGATATGGCTGACAAGTGATAGAAACGTGAAGTTTTTCTAGGAGTGGTCCTTATTTTAGGGACTTGTCAACCCTTAATAATTGTTCAAAAGACATAAGTGGATATTCAAGATATTTTAAAGTTGGAACTGCGTGTAATATTCTACCGAGATTGACCCCCTGCTGTACAGATCGGGGTACTTCGAATTCGACGTAAAAGTTTAACTGTTTAAACTATCGTGCACGGTGCAGATGCTTACTAGTATGCCGAGGTCATTGCGATTCTTTGGGGATTTACTGGAGGCAACCACCACCAAATGTTGTTATCTACTACACAAAGGAAAGTGTAAAACAGACAGAGCAGTAAACTTCAATGTTTCAAGGGAAATATTTGTTCCCGTTGGAAGTGGTAAGTATAAATGTCGAATTTTCTCTGTTATTTTTCTTTGAAAACTGTCTTTGATTGCTAGACAATTTTGATGCAAGTTCTCATGATGTGTCAATGCAAACAATTCATTTGATGAAATGATTCTTTTTAAAATAATAATGATTAAAATGATAAATCCCCACAGTAAAAAAACTATTAAATCAATCTGGGGGGGGGGGGGGGGTGTTAATGTAGGGATTTTTAAAATCTGTACTACAACACAATGTTTATCCACAAATCATTGAATTAAGAAACAATAGAATCACACAAAAACAAGATGAAAGTGGTGAAAAGTGTTTATTGTCCTGCAAGCTATGTTCATATCAGCATGCATGCATAAAAAATAATATATATTAAAATTATATCACATTACTTTTGACTGATTTTTTTTTACTAGCTACTTTTCACATGTGTTTGGTTTTTGGATTCCTAGATTTAATAACTATTAAAGGATGAATGAATCAGTGTGAGAGGGTAGTATATGTACATGTATGTATGTGACAAAAACCGAATAATAAATATAAAAAAAAATAATGATATATATTTATTCATGTAATTATGCAACTATAAGAACCATTATGTGTGTGGGGGTGGGGGTGGGGTGTGTGTTACAGGTTGATGTATATCATTAATTTCTCTAAATTTAAGCTGAATGGATTATAAAATTCAGATGGTTTAACATGACACAAAATCTGATGATTTATTTGCATGCACACAGGTACTAAAGTGTATTAGTGTGACATACATGTATATACCAATTACCAAAGCTCGATAATGAATACAACGCCCATTTCATTACAGATTTGGAAAATAGTTATAGTCAAAAACTGCAAGCCAATTATCAGACTGTATCAGTGAGTATATTTATTTATTTCAATCAAAAGATTTTAAATTCAGAACATGGTACATCTGACCTTGTCATATTGTCATAATTCATAAATTATGTAAGTTTAGAACTATTACAGATATGAGCTTAATTCCACATTTGACATGTATATTTCTTGAGACAAATCCTGACCAAAGGCATCCAATGTTATGATGTCACAATCCTTTTGTTTTAACTCACTTGACAGACATACATGTAGAATATAAAAACTTTAACTTTGACAATAACATAAGAATGGTTAGAGATGGGGGTTGGATATTTCAGAAATGTGTGTTCCTTCATGTCATATGATAGTAACATTTTTACCTTACGACCTTGACCCTTCATATTGAAGTTTTATGTGATGTCACCATGCCACACACAACACATACATGCATTTTTAATTCATGACTGTTATCAAAGATTTTAACCCACTCGACAAGTTTTAAACTCTCTTCAGACAATTCTTGTTTAGATAATTTCAAATACTAGCTCGTATATATATACATATATATATAAGTCAGAGGTGATGTTTTGAAATCAGAATGTGGTTTAATTTTTGAATCAATGAATATATAGTTGTTTTTTTTTTTGTTTTTTTTTTTTAGCTCACCTGAGCTGAAAGCTAAAGAGGCTAAAGAATTAGGGTATGGAGGCGATCAAAGTATGATGTGGGAATATACAGGAAATTAAAACAAATTCTTTTCAAGGTTAGCAGGGCCACACTAAATCCTTTCAAACTGCAAATGTTCCTAATTTGTGTTGATTCATTTTTCATTTCTATGCACCCATGACTAAAGTCGGGGGGGGGGGGGGGGGGAATATCTGTCTGGAACTTGCTCATGTTAGTAATAAGGCTCTCATATTTTTATTCCTTATAATAAGACATTTCTTTTGATATCAATTTTTTTTTACTTTTGTGCTTGGCCTACTTTTAACAAAATATAACCTACAGTAGGCAATTCTCCTGAACTATATATAAGGTAGTCTAGCCTTTTATGTTTAGTATTTAGATATCTTATGGCAAGAACTTTCATTTGATACCATGCTGTTTGATATTGTGACCTTGGTTTTGAAGTTTAACCCAGATTTTATTATATTGATATTTTACATAAAGATATACAAAATGTGTATATTCTTTATTACCAGACTTTTAATTTAGTACCTGACCTTAGTCTTTAAAATAGCATGATTTTCAAAAACTTTAAATTGGTATATAGTTTCTCAGCCACTTTGGATTGGGCTTTGATATAGATTTCACATATTATAGATTAATACTAATGAAAAGAGCTTTACTTTTGAACTTCTGACTTTGACCATGTTGACCTACTTTTGAAAAACATTCATTATTACCAGATCTGTTATATCTTGAGGGATAAGGTATTGGGTTAGTTTGTTTCACATGAAATGCCTAATGACCAGAATTTATTTTATATCATGACCTTTTACCTTGTGACTATATCAAACATATGATCTTGACTTTCTTAGTGCATTGCTTACAGTGCTATTTAAACATGTTCATCATTTTATTTCCATTAATTTACACAACTGTTGTTATTTAGATCTCACCTGAGTCCAAGATAGGAAGAGGCTTTGGAGAGAACACAGAATTACTACAGACAAAAGACTTGTGAAGTTATAAGGGGAATTGCAGAACTCATAGCTCCACTTCAATCTAGATATGTTGACAGTTATTTCACAGAAACACTTTGCAGCTGACAAAGATAATCAAATGATGACCACTACTTAACTCTATGGTTGCAGCATATTTCAATTTTTGAAGTGACAAATTTTATTCCTGTTTGTGAACCAATATTCAAAAGAAACACTGCTATGGCATTAGACATAAATTAGAAGAGATTGGTGGGGTGGCAAAATAAGATTCCATACTGTGAAATGTATCAATTGTTAATATACATGTATCAATATAAATTCAGTGCCAATTTTCATAATTTCTAGGGGAAAAGTTTGTTTGTAACAAATGTCAGAAATATGCACTAGCTCTTACTTTGCAAACCATGCTACTAAGTACCAGGCATTAAGACATGATTTGTTTATTGTCATTTGTTAAACAGAGACAGAGACAGTGATTTGAAGGGAGGGGGGGGGGGGGGTCCAGAAAAATGATCTAAAATCTGCATTAGGTCATATCCGATGAATTGATAAAGTAAATATGTTTATTATTGATTGCTAGTTACATGTAACCTTTTATGCATCAGTTGAAGATACTTTATGAACATTTTCTGTCACTGGGTAAAATTCAACAAGCATTTTGTGTATCTGGAAGTGGTCAATATATATTTCAACATCAGAGTAAACATGCATTAAAGCAAGTCTGCCAATCTGATGTAGGCAGAAAATGGAATATGGCATGTTATTTCATGAATGCAAAGGGAAATGCTTTACAAGAGAGTCAAAAAATTTCTGGTTAATGCTAAATAACTATCTAGATGTCCCAGAGAAAAGGAGAGGGTGTTTTCTACCCCTCCACCCCAACCCCCTCGGGATCTGCCAATGTCAAGTTTGTAATGTGAGTGAATGAATTTAGATTCTTCATGATAGGCAATTTATTAAAATTTGTTTTACTGATAATTTTAACTTCATATATGTGTGTTAATTAATTGACTATTATCTCAAATCCTGTGTCAGAAATGACCTCTAAAAATCAACATTGTAAAATTTTATACAATGAATTACATAGGCATTTTTTTGCCTTTATTATATAGAATGTATACAAAGACATGAAATTCATTTCTGAATGTTCATATGTTCTAGTAATTTTTCATGAATTTTAATCATTTAATCATTGATTTGTTATATCTACTTCATATTTATTTCTATTTATGTAGTTCAACAATCTTCATTTAAGTAGTTGACCTTTTTGCACTTATTGAAAATTTTGAGATTTCAGTTCAACTTTTCACCATCAAACCTTGCTTTTCCCACTGAATTTATTTTTGTAACTTGAAATACACCTCTTAAAGTTTCTGGTTATACATAATCTATTTCTTTTGAGACATTGTATTGGGTTTTGTGAGATCTTATATTTTGATCATTATTTTGTAAAATATATTGGTGTGAAATATGTGCAATTTTAACAATTAATAAATTCATTCATTGGATGAATATACACACAAAAACCCTCTTAGTTATTGCATATAGTGTATATCTAACATATAAAATATTGCTTTTCTCTATTTTTTAGTTATATGACATTTTAGAGCTGTTCAAACATAGCACTTTTTTCCAATATTTCGTGACCTTTTTGCACCGAAAATTATCTCAAAGTTGTTTTTCCATGTCGAACCCAAACTAAACATGATAGAAACTTTTTATTTGGCAAATTTCATATTGGGGTCAGTAGGAACCTGTGCACAAAGTTTCATGAAAATCTGAGAGATAGCATGTGCCGACCTCTGCCTGATATCATAATGGACACCCTCTTAATTACACCACAAACATATTCTCACAATTTGCTCAATCTTCACTGATCTATTGTACACACCTCTGGCCATTTCATACGGTCTACTTTTGTTTCTAGAGAAGAAGAGCTTCGGATAATTTGATTTGTTCACCACGTCAAATCCCTCAAATATGGCAAACCATGTGCCATTTTTATCCTTCGCTTGTTGCCAATAATATGAACTACAAAATAAGAAGAATCTGCATTTTATTTGCTGAGTACGAATAACGTCACCCCCCCCCCCCTCCCCCTTTGCCCTTTATGCAATTTCCAATATTTATATATCCATATAGTTTTTAACTATCTATCCATATAGTTTTTATCTATCTATCTATAGAGTTTTTATCTATCCATACAGATTTTATCTATCTATCCATATAGGTTTTATCTATCTATCCATGTAGTTTTATCTATTTATATAATTTTTATCTATCTATCCATATAGTTTTTATCTATCTATCATTTAATTTTACATGTTTACACGCCTGTTCATTGGTTGATCTATCATATGAATATCGTATACCCCGAAAAATAAAATAATAAATGGCCGGAACTACTTTCCATTGGAATGTTGGGGATTCCACTGAATGGTCCATTTATAGATCTATTTATAGATTGGGAATCCCGAAAAGAACAACTTAACAACTCTGTCGATCCAAATAAATTCATTCTACAAAAACATTAACATATTAAAAATAAATTATAAATAAACAATTATACAAAATAAAATAAATATGACTATTTGAAGGAAAAACATAACACACGCGCGTACACGTCTGCTTATGCAATTTCTGAAAATGGATTCAAAGGGAGGAAATTTCGATATTGGTACTTTCGATGATATTTTTCAAACCCTTAACGATGATGGTTTTGAACTCCGACATAATATGTTCGTGAGTGGGTCCGTACGCAGTTATAACAGGGATTTCAGTGACCATCAAAAGCAATGCCTTAGTAATTTACTAGCAAAACTTGCAAGACCCTCTGCAACACTCACTCATCCCTCTGGAAACCGTAGAAACCCTAAAGAGAACCCTACTTGCCTGGTCTCTGATCGCATGACACATCATGCGTAGCTCGCGAAGCTCAGTGGAAGTATTTATGCCCATTTCTCATATATTTCTACTTTATTGATAAAATTGCCGACTCCTGTGGTTCCACTCAACAAAGTTCCAGCAATTTTCTATCCACAGGATTCATCTCTAACTCATCCTTTCAAAGCTGCACCTTTCAGTTCACAGGGAACGCGTTTGTGAGTCGAAAGTAAACAGTTCGTGAAAGCCGCCATTTACGATTTTCAGTTGATGTCTTCATAAATTACTACGCCAATTTCGAAGTGTCATATAATGTAGTTCAAAAATAAATCTTTAATTGAACTCAAATCATATCATGTTTTATCATTCAAACTCAATGCTTTACATATTTAAATGATAAGGAATGAATATATTATCTTTTCGATGGATGGAGGGATTCCACGAAAAAAAGACGGAAAACTTTGCATCATGCGCTACGCGCAATGATGCAGTTTTCCGTCTTTTTTATTCGTGGATCCCTCCATCCACCGAAAAGATTATATATTCATTCCTTAAATCCATACACATTTTTTATCTATCTATCCATACATTTTTTTTTTTAATTTACATGAAGGATTTAACGACTTAACAAATAATGAAGCGAAACTCAAATGATTGAAGGTATCTTTAACTATTTGATGATATCATCAATTCAATTATTGCACGCATTAATTAATTTGATGCGTGCATTAATTCAATTGATAAGAGCAATAATTGCGGGCATCAATTCGATTATTGATTCAATTGATTGTCAATTCAATTGATGCGCGGATCAATGTAGTGGAATTATTGCTAGCAAAATCTAGATGCTTGGTATAAAGGATTTGATGATCTCTTTAATTCAGTTGAAGATATCTTTTTTAAATTTATTATTTACAACGCTTAAAAATTGCGTAAGGAATTAATGCAGGTATCAGTTCTATTAATTCAATTTTTAAAAAGATCGTAAATTCAATTCTGGATATTTTGAACTGAAGGTATATCTCATTATTTAGTCTCTCTCTCCCCCCCCCTCTCTCTCTCTCTCTCTCTCTAAGAATTATTGCGCGCATCAATTGAATCAATGATATCATTTATGCAATTGACGATGACAATAATTCAATTATTGCGCGTATTAATTGAATTGATGCGCGTTATATTTCAATTGAAGAGAGTGATAATTCAATTAGCGTTGTACATAGTTCATACCCTCATGTATTTCCTTTATACGATTAAAACTTTCTGTTCAGTCGGAATTCCCAGATGTTAAAATAGACGGACTATATTTATTGGTATTCATACGCGCAATGTTTACAACTGCAAAGGCATTCATGAGGATGTTGTAGTGATTGATTGTTTTACTGTTTTCCGCCACACTCAACATTTTTTCGGTTATCTGGTGGCGCCCAGTTTTTATTGGTGGAAGAGAGAACCCAGATACAATGTACCTGGGAAGAGACCACCGACTTCCCGAAAGTAAATTGGGAAACTTCCTCACTTACCTGTTGTAATGGATGTCGTTACAATGTGTAAAGATAACAAAGGCAATAGCATCAGAAATGTAAATATAAAGATAACAAAGGCAATAGCATCAGAAATGTAAATATAAAGATAACAAAGGCAATAGCATCAGAAATGTAAATATAAAGATAACAAAGGCAATAGCATCAGAAATGTAAATATAAAGATAACAAAGGCAATAGTATCAGAAATGTAAACATAAAGATATATGAATGTCCGAATGCTCCTTGTTCACGCAAAGTTATACTTTTGTCGATATGCAGATTATCTGTGTGAACGAGCTGCATCTTGTAATTTTTATATAGTAAATAGTATATATACAATATCACTATTGTCATACGTATGTGTCACTATTGCTATGCCATGTCATTACTATCATTATTGTTATTTGTTTTACATATGGGCGATAACCATTACTTGTTGATGTGTTGCGCCAATAAAGAATTTGAATTAAGATGTTAACATAATGTTTTTTATGCAGTAAAGAAGATTGGTATAATGACATCTGTGAATTAATCCGAAACTAACTCAAAAGAAATGTACGTCATTATATGTCAATTAATCCGAAACTAACTCAAAAGATAGATTGATTGTATCTTGTTTAACGTCTCTCTGGAGAATTTTTCACTCATATGGAGACATCACCAAGACCGGTGAAGGGCTTCAAATTCAGGTCTTTGCTCAGCCATTGAGCAGTGAGGGTTCTTTAGCGTGTCTCACCTACTGTGACACGGGACATCCGTTTTTAAGGTCATCTCCGAGGACCCGTGACATTCACACCTGATGCCGAGCGTTTGGCGATGGAACTGTCACTACCTGTTTTAACGACTTGGGTCTGTCGCGACCGGGATTCGAACCCCGGCCTTCCGCATGCGGTACACTCTTAACTTCTAGAGCACCGCAGCGAAGAAATGTACATTTGTACGTCATTATAGTTTTACTTTTTGTGGATCTGGAAACCAGGTGACGGATGGATTTCATGTGAGGAGGTCCACTGGGCACTTAAAAAATCAAAGGGAGGAAATAGAAGTGGCTGCTCGTGTTTAATCCAGAAAAGCACGTCTCCATACAGATTCAAAAATCTTACAGTAAGCTGAAAAAGAAAAAGAAAAACAGAACATACAAATTGTTTCAATTAAGAAAAAAATTCATTTTTGAAAATACACGCAGGCATGAACTGCGATGCTATCGCTTTATTAAAATTATGCCGGTATAAACCTCCTGCATTTTCATAATGTATATTTACATTCTACTATCATTATTATATGGCAAGGCCTTTTACGATTTATTCGTAAAATAAGATATCTCTTTAAATAAGAGAGATATCTCTTTACACTAGAGAGATATTTCTATTGGTTGTAGATATATCTTTGTAAGTTAGATATCTTTTTACGCTAGGGAGATACCTCTTTAACCAAAAGAGATATCTCTTCAAACAAAAGAGGTATCTCTTTTACGCTAGGAGATATCTGTCGAAGAGAAAGAGATATCCCTCTAGCGTAAAGAGATACCTTTCTATCAATGTAAAAAGAGATATCTCTTTAAGTTAAAGAGATATCTCTTTAAATTAAACAGATTTCCCTCTCCCCCGGTGATCATAATGATTTCTCCCTGTTGCATCGCCATTAATATGATGTAACCCGATTTTTTTAACCAATCAAAATACTTCTTGTGTAAAAATGACGGAACAGGTTCAAGAGGTGCTTGGGGTAACATTATCGAGTTGTTGAGAGGCTATAAATGTAAATCCAGTCTAGCTCACATATTTTATCAGTTTATTGTGTTTGTTTTTTGTTACCTGTATACACTTCACATGCGGTAAACGTAAAATCTTTGTTCAGGACTGCAGCCATCATGGTAAGATTTGCTTTGGCGGGCTTCCGGTTTAGAGAGAATTCTTTTAAGTATTCAAACTAATACAAAATATTGGAAAGAGATATATCTTTCTCTTTGAGAGATATCTCTTTTTCAACGATTAAAGAGATATCTCTTATACTTTGAAAGATATCTCTCTAGGAATTCTTAGAGAGAGATATCTTTAAGTGAATGAGATATCCCCCAGATTTAAAGAGATATCTCTTTAAGTGAAAGAGATGTCTCTCAAAGTGAAAGAGATATCTCTAAAAGTAAAAGAGATATCTCAAAAAATGAAAGAGAAATATTTCTAAGTGAAAGAGATATTTCTTTTTTAGATAGATATTTCTTAAAATTAAGAGATGTCTCTCATTTTAAAGAGATATCTCTTTAAGATAAGAGATGTCTCTTTAATTTAAAGAGATATCTTATTTTTCAAATAAATAGTAAAAGGGCTTGCCATAATCGTAAGGAGCGCTTACAGCATGATTATCTATTTGTTTCATAATCACCGGATGGATTAGTCAAGAAAAAATAATTACATGTACTTGATATTTAAACCCTCTATTAACATTGTTTTCTTATTTCACAAATGATCCTACAGATGCTAATTTTTACTTTTATACCTTACCCTTTCTGGAACATTTCGGGAGATTTTCTTCAGTAAATCGCTTTTGTAATTTTTCTTTAATATCTTTGGGATACTGCTGTAGTTTAGAGGGTTGTCATAATTATCGTCCGATAGAAAGCTCCCCATAGTGACCCCATCCCCTGCCTGTTTCACTAAGAGAATGGCTTCATCATCTGTTACGCTGAACTGTGCTTCTGTGCTGCTTAAATCTGAAAATGTAGAGAACGCTTTCATATCGTGTATACTAGCGGAAAAAAGAAACTGTGCATTATAAATTTAGTATAATATTTCTATATTTATTGTTTATATTTATAAAATCTAAACAATCGTTAAAGGTGATGTTTTTTTAACAATATTGAATAGTACCCGACTCAGATACACGAACTTTTTCATGGTTAGTGAACACATGTTTATTGAAGTATTCGAACGCACGAGTTTTACTGGCCAATACTGTTTGGAGTAAGAAGTGTAAAAGGTTTGTTTGGACACTAATCGTTAAGGAAAGCACTTTAGTTTTTACAACATTTACCCCTCTGTCATGCTATGACTCGGCGAAAACCAACGTATCGTGCTGTTGGGATGCTTCAAGCTGGAATGGCACAAAATATCGTAGCAAGACACTTTGGAGTTCATCGGAACACCATCCAGACATTATGGAGACGTTTCCAACAATCTGGTAAAACTCGGGATCGACCACGTTCTGGGCGTTCTCGTGTGACGTCGCGTCGACAAGACAACTATATTAGACTTCTACACCTGAGAAATCGTTTCCAGACAGCAAGTTTGACTGCTCGACTTCAACCAATCAGTCCAAGAACTGTGCGTAATCGTCTGCGCGAGCACAACATCAGGCCAAGACGTCCAGTGGTGCGCCCAATACTGCTTCAACGTCATCGTATCGCTAGACTAGCGTGGTGCAGACGACATCTGCGATTCAGAATAACTGGACTGGGCCAATATTCTGTTCACTGATGAATCCAGATTTCATTTGGATAACAGTGACAGCCGTTGTAGAGTGTATCGTCGCGTTGGGAGCGGTACCAGGACGCTTGTGTTGTGCAACGTCAACAATTCGGTGGAGGTAGCGTTATGGTGTGGGGTGGAATAACAGTACATGGAAGGACGCCTCTACAAATTGTCAATGGAAATCTCACCGGCGTACGCTATCGAGACGAAATTATTCAACGCCATGTGATACCCTTCATACATAGACAGCAAAATCACATCAATCTGCAGCAAGACAACGCAAGGCCATATGTTGCACGTGTAGTCAGGGACTGTTTTTGTTCAACTGAATGTCGATGCCTTGCCTTGGCCAGATGTTTCCCCCGATTCATCGCCGATCGAGCACGTCTAGGATGAAATGGAACGACGTCTACGCAGTTTACCAAATCAGCCAGTGACATTGGCTGATTTAGGCCAGGCTTTAACCAGCATCTGGAACAACATCCTTCAAGCATTTCTGAACACTTTAGTGGCATCAATGAGGCGCCGTTGTCAAACATGCGTGAATGCAAATGGTGGTCACACGCGTTATTAACTTTGTTAATTCAAGTTCGAATATCAGTGTCTTTCGAGTGTGCTGAAATTGACGTTATTCGACGTTAACATTAATGGATTATGAAATGTTGTAACGAATACATTTGTTAACAGTATTACAAAAAATAAAATTTGTTCATTGTTATTTTTTATTATTTTTTTCATATATTAGATAATGCACAGTTTCTTTTTTCCGTTAGTATACATACAGACTTATTTTCTTAGCCATTTTATTATGAATCTTTGATGGTGGGTAAGCATGCGGGTGAATTGTCTAGGAATCCACAACAGCGGGAAATGTTTGCGGATGTCGTACTAGCAATTTCTAGTGCATTATTGGTTAAGGACACTCCACTTGCAGAGAGTTTTGTAATTGGCAATCGTTGAAACCAGCAGAGCTTTAACTTTAAATTATAATATGAAGAGATGGCTAAGGTAAACTGGAGTGAAGAACAGAAAGATGATCCTCACATAAACAGAGTTAAGTACTTTGTTAGTAGAAGAGAGAAACCTTCAGGTAAGAATTTACATCAGGAATCTAGTGACGTGAAGTTATTCTTAAGGAAGACAGTTAGTGCTACCAAGTAAGTACAAGCACAAGGACTTCATGATGACATGTTTCACCAGGGGAGAGATGGAACTTGTAAATACAACAACGTTTCTATTGGCAGAACATGTACGGATATGTTCAGGAGAAAGTGGAGCAGTGTGAACGATGCATTAGGAGCAAGACCAGAGAAATATCTAGAGCAGAAATGATCCCTATCCAAACATCCAGATCACTGGAGCTTCTTTGTATCGAATTCCCCAGCCTAGAGAAATCCAAAAGGTGGATATGAGAATATCTTGGTCATAACCGACCACTTTTCCAGATATGACAATTCAAAACAGAAATCAGCTAGCATCGACAACAGCAAAGGTATTGTATGAACATTGCATTTGCCATTACAGCTTCCCAGCACGTATCCATTCAGATCAAGGGAGGAATTTTGAGAGTTCTGTAATCAACGAGTTGTGTCGCATAGCAGGAGTCAAGAAGAGCAGGACTACTCCCTATCACCCTATGAGGAATGGGCAAGTTGAAAGGTTTAATCAGACCCTTTTGAGGATGTTAGCTACCTTGGATGAGCATCAGAAGCAAAAATGGAGAACTTATGTTTTACCAGTAGTACATGCATACAATGCAACGAAACACGAGACTACAGGGTATCCCCCCACTATATAATGTTTGGTTGGTACCCTCGTTTGGTAATAGATGCTTACTTTGGTATGGAAAATTCTAAGAAGCAGGTAAGAAGTAGGGAAAACTAAACTCAGAAATTACAAAGGATATTAAACTTTGCATACAGTGTGGCAAGGGACAACATACAGAGGAAATCGGATAGGTACAAACGGAATTCTGATCAGAAGGTACGATTTGAGAAGTTGGAGAAAAGTGATAGAGTTCTTGTTCGAAAGTTAGTGTCCTCAGGAAGATCGAAGTTATTGGACAAATGGGAAAGAGAACCATCTGTGGTGGTTGAACAGCCTGTTTCAGACATTCCAGTATATAGAGTTAGGAAAGAATCAGGTTGAGGAAAAATTAGAACATTACATAGGAATGTATTGTTACCATTTATGTGCGTCTCAAATTCAGATAGTACAAAATTTTCAATTAGAAAGCAAAGACAGATTAAGTCAGTGCAGGAATAACATAAAATACAAGAAGTTTCATCAAAATCAGATAGTGATCATGCTCAGGGTATTATTTTTACTAAGAAAGTTCAAAGTAAAAATGTTGCAAAGAATTTCAGAATTCCATCAAAACCATCATCCAGTTTTGTATCCGAGATTTCATCAGAAGCAGAATCGGGGCAGAGATCTTTTGCATCTACAATGTACATATGTATGATGCTGTAGTTAAAGATTCAACTTCATGATTTTGCATTTACATGTGTATGAAGTAGAAATAATGTAGTTAAGGCGGTGTTATAGCATACCATAGTAGACTTTAGAAAACTACGTTTGGAATATTTACATGTTGTGCACTTGATGTGTTATGTTGAATTCATTTTGTATATAGATGTAGTTTAGATGTAGTTAAGCATTTGGATTTGCTTCAGGAAATGCCGGGATACATTTCATTAAAGAGGGGAGAATGTCACAGGGTGACAATCACGTATTTTAATTATCAAATGCACATGTAACAAAATGTTATGGTGAGAGTGACATTGAAGCCGGCATCAGTGTTACGTAATCTCGTGAGATTCAGCTCGTCTGGATGGCATCCAGCCGAGCCGAATCTCAACCGAGATTACACTGTTATGTTCCAGGTTAGCAAGACTGAGTACGCATTATCACTGAAGTATTTCATTGACGCAACCTGAATTGTCACAATATATATTGATGTAGATCTTTCAATACTTGTTTATTTATAAAAGTACACAAGACTGATAAAAATTGAGACTTTAACAAAATCTATGACAGAATTCTTTGTTTTATGAAATTGCTCCACAATAAAAACGATCTAGATATCAATTAAATAATGACATATAAACAAGTCATTTATTAACAACTGTAGGGCAGTGACAGTGCTGCATGCTCCGTAGAATTGACTAGAAATCGGAGGGGAAAACGTTTTTTAAAATCCCATCCATTTATTTGTTTTATTTTTATTTTTTGGACCAACTGCTTGAATTTATAATTTCAATTTTTATTTCCATCCCCCGACCCATTTTTAAAAAAAATCCCGTAAAACAAATAATTAAAAAAAAGTTGGCCTAACGACGTTGCTCTCATTCAATTTGTAAAAATATCAGAGGCAAAAACATTGGAAATAAATAACATTCAATTTGTGAAATATGCTGTGTCAGTAATATCTTTATATAAAAATGATGCATCAGAGACTTAAGCTAGCACTTACATTTCGAATTCATTACTGCAAAGAGGGTAAGTAATACCGTCAAAGGGTCCATTCCTTTCCTTTGTTGTTTTTTCCCCTTGTAGACAGATGAGTGATTTGAAAACAAATGAATGGGTGCGTATGGTAGGTTTCATTTTTAACAATTTGTACTTGGTAACAAAGTAATCTATCTGAAATCGAAATGTAAAGTTTCACTCTTAATCTACACAAATTGACCACGATGATATGGTTTTTCAAAATTCTACAGGATAAGCGGAAATTAAAAATAATGATGCATGGCGTACAGCTTCGTTAGGCCACACTCCAGGTGCTGACAGGTTATTACGTGCCTAATATAAATTGTAAGAAATAAATCACCGTATTGATGTGTTTAATTCGCTCTACTTAGTAGTTAAATTATATTGATTAAACTGAGTGTCGAGAAAAGAAAAACAAATACGTTGTAAATGAATTCTTACAGCATATTTATGAATCCAGGAACGAGCTAGAAATCATATTTAACATGTTTAATGGAGTGGTAGCTTATTCTAATCCGAAATTCAGAGATAGCAAACTATAACAGAATATAATAAAAGACGGTGAGAATGACAATGATGATGATGGCAGTGGTTAGGGTGAAGGAGAAAAAGATGATGAAAATGATGGTGGTGATGATGTTGTTTGTGGTGGTTGTAACAATGGTGATGTTGGTGGTGGTTGTGACAATGGTGATGCTGGTGGTGGTTGAGACAATGGTGATGCTGGTGGTGGTTGAGACAATGGTGATGCTGGTGGTGGTTGTAACAATGGTGATACTGGTAGTGGTTGTAACAATGGTGATGTTGGTGGTAATGAGACAATGATGATGTTGGTGGTGGTTGAGACAATGGTGATGTTGGTGGTGGTTGAGACAATGATGTTGTTTGTGGTGGTTGTGACAATGGTGATGATGGTGTTAGTTGTAACAATGGTGATGCTGGTGGTGGTTGTAACAATGGTGATGCTGGTGGTGGTTGTAACAATGGTGATGTTGTTTGTGGTGGTTGTGACAATGGTGATGCTGGTGGTGGTTGAGACAATGATGATGTTGTTTGTGGTGGTTGTGACAATGGTGATGCTGGTGGTGGTTGTGACAATGGTGATGATGGTGGTAATGAGACAATGATGATGTTGTTTGTGGTGGCGATAATGGTAGTGGTTATGAAAATGATGGTGGTAGTTGTAACAATGGTGATGGTGGTGGTTGTGACAATGGTGATGTTGGTGGTGGTTGTAACAATGGTGATGTTGGTGGTGGTTGTAACAATGGTGATGTTGGTGGTGATTGTAACAATGGTAATGTTGGTGGTAATGAGACAATGGTGATGATGTTGTTTGTGGTGGTTGTAACAATGGTGATGCTGGTGGTGGTTGTGACAATGGTGATGATGGTGGTGGTTGTGACAATGGTGATGCTGGTGGTGGTTGTGACAATGGTGATGATGGTGGTGGTTGTGACAATGGTGATGATGGTGGTGGTTGTGACAATGGTGATGATGGTGGTGGTTGTGACAATGGTGATGTTGGTGGTGGTTGTGACAATGGTGATGTTGGTGGTAATGAGACAATGATGATGTTGTTTGTGGTGGCGATAATGGTGGTGGTTGTGACAATGGTGATGTTGGTGGTGGTTGTGACAATGGTGATGCTGGTGGTGGTTGTAACAATGGTGATGCTGGTGGTGGTTGTAACAATGGTGACGATGGTGGTGGTTGTGACAATGGTGATGCTGGTGGTGGTTGTGACAATGGTGATAATGAGACAATGATGATGTTGTTTGTGGTGGCGATAATGGTAGTGATTATGAAAATGATGGTGATGGTTGTGACAATGATGATGTTGGTGATGATGATAATGGTGGTGGTGATGTTGACGATGATGATAATACTAACAAAATCATTGATGATAGTGCCACCTCTTGATGTTACTGATTTATCATTTGTTTATAGCAGTGTTTTCTATGGTGCATGGCTGTGATTTCGGCGCACACAGCAGAAGAAATGACAATAGAGAACATGTTTTAATTTCCACAACTTGAGGGTCAGATGTAATCCAAACCACCTTCTTAGATCAAAGGATTGACAGGCAGTTACACACAGTATCATTCATTCACCTCTCCAAATGCGAATCGTATACTGAAATATATTTACATATACAAATATCCCCATACAGTGGGTTGCATTATTCATTACGATGTTTTTTGTGTATGTCATTATCTTATTTCGAAATGCTACTTTTAGAAATCGTCGGTAACGCTTAAATTGGCTTCAGTGTTTAAAACACTACTAATTAACATATACAGTTGCAACAACTTTTTCTAGTATTTGTAAAGACTACCGTCAGAGTTGGCGAGACCTAGCGTCCCAGCAGCTAGATGACGTTCGTAAGATACTCATCGTATTTCCGTGTGTTGATTAATGAATCAATGTAACTCAAAACTGAATGTAAAATCCCCGGGGGGAAATGGTGCTTCTTCATTGTAAAGGTGTACGAATAACTCGACCCTCCATGAATAGTACTTGTTTTTACTCATGAAATTTTCAATTTATTCTCTAGCTACAAAATATGAGGTAATTTTCCCATTTTTCACATCTATGGTAAATTCTAGTATTCAGCAGCAGTAAACTTAAACCACAAATTATGCCCCCAAAAGTGCCTATACTTGTGATATAATACATGTTATATTTACACTATAGGCCTATGGCTATTTTGGATCGCAGGCACCTGAAGTATGGATATTACACCCCTCCCTCACTTCTGGTGGGGGGTGGGGGGTTGCGGCGATAATTTCTCTGATTCGTGCACGGGCACTGGAAGTTAATGTAAATATATAGTACGTGCATGTATACATGTACATACTATATATTTACATTAACTTCCAGTGCCCGTGGATTCGTGTGTATTCCCTGTCCGCCTCATCCCAATTTCAATTAATGTAGACGTTTCACGCTTCTTGTAAGCTTTAGCTAGAGGTCGGCATTCTACCCGTGTAATAAAATACACATCTATTTATAAATCGAGATTGGGATGAGATAGACAGAGAATCCATACATTTCGGAGAAGAAATCAGAAGGGGGAGGTGTAGTATACATACTTCAGGTTCCTGTGTTTTGGATCTGTCCTAGAGTCAAAACTCTGGGGGTTACAAAATTCACAATTTTTGGTACATGTTAGTCTTACATGTAGCTTAAAACTGTGACAGGAAGTAGATAAACAAATCGAGAGTTCCGTGTGTAAAATATTTCCCCAAATTTGACCACGTTCAACAACCTGTAAATATTCAAAACGTCAAAGAAAATAACATGAGGCCCAAGGGCCACTTCGCTCACCTGAATTACTTTGGACCTTATTTCAAGATTTTCCTTATATATTGCATGTAAGACTTTGATCCCTACCGTGGCCCCTACCGACTTCCTGGGGCCATAATTTTAACAAACTTGAATCTACACTATGCCAGGAAGTTTTCATGTAAATGTGTACTTTCCTCGCCCAGTGGTTCTTGAGAAGATGTTCAAAGATCTTGCATGTATATTCCCATGTAAAACTTTGATCTCCTATTTTGGTCCCAATCTACCCCCAGGGGTCATGGTTTTAACAAACTTGAATCTGCACTGTTAGGAAGTTTTATGTAAATTT
>NC_079169.1:89647217-89709717 GCF_947568905.1 Ostrea edulis
ACAAATACATGTATGGACGAATTTCTACCAGAAAAGATCACTTAACCTTTCAGCTCAGATGTGCTAATAATACATGTACCTCCCTCACACTCCACGAAAAAAACCGCAAACATGCTGGATACTTATCTATACTTTCAATTTATTCAAATTCATCAAGTACATATTTTAAAATAAAACCAACCTTGTAAAAATTAAAAAAAAAACCTTTAGGCTGCTCATGCTTATAACATAAATATCAACACCGAGCTGCACTTCCCGATCATCTAAATAATCTGTGCAAGGCTTTCCGTTTCTAAATTTGTACCACAGTGAAAGGTTCTTCTATACAGCAGTGAAATACTTCTTATTTTCTGGGTAAAATGATCCTTTTAAAATAAAGTACACTAACTTGTATATCATTCATCTCTACTGTTAAGGAAATTGTATTCCTGTAAGTAATTCATACCGCATAGCGATTATCTGACTATTTCTCTCAATTGCATTCTTAAATGAATAAGAATTCGGAGATATACACTTTAGCAACACTTTGATAAAAAGCACATATACCCAGCTTTACAACAGCTATATCTATTATGATATCATCTCCTTCTGAAAACAAAACAATAAGTGAAGGAGAAAATTTCTAATAGACGGTTGATTGAGATACATTTTAACATGTTTTATATTCAGGATAGAGGTTGCATTTTGGTCCTAAAGTTGTCCATCTATGAATGAGACAAGCTCTAGATTAAGCTTTCATCATGAATTAATAATATTTCTTGTGAAGACTTGAGTAGCAGCTATGTAAAGTATACAATGAGGTACCCCACATTAATCCACAGTAAACAAAAAATAAGCCCATTGCCATCACATCTGTTATATCAATCACATACTGCAAAAAAAATTACATTCTACCAGACCTTAGCAAACATTCTGTTATATCAATCACATACTGCAAAAAAAATTACATTCTACCAGACCTCAGCATTGCAACCATTCTGTTATATCAATCACATACTGCAAAAAAATAACATTCTACTTGACCTCAGCAACCATTCTGTTATATCATTTACCAACATTCAGGTTTAATGAAAAGCTTGAGGCCCCAATTACCCCAAGCATAATCATATTCCATGTACATGTAAAATGTGGAGAAAAGGTGGTTGACTAGCATGAAATGAGTACTGACAATCTCTGGCATACAGAGGACTGAGTACTGACAATCTCTGGCATACAGAGGACTGAGTACTGACAATCTCTGGCATACAGAGGACTGAGTACTGACAATCTCTGGTATATAGAAGACTGAGTACTGACAATCTCTGGCATACAGAGGACTGAGTACTGACAATCTCTGGCATACAGAGGACTGAGTACTGACAATCTCTATACAGAGGACTGAGTACTGACAATCTCTATACAGAGGACTGAGTACTGACAATCTCTGGCATACAGAGGACTTTATAGATGAATTTTGTGATGTCTGCATGGACAAGACAAATGTCATTGCTGTAGGACGAGTCATTGCTGTATGATGAAACACAAGCCTGAACAAAACATTACACGTACATGAGCAGTCTTACATATTGCAGCATAGGTAAATTCATAAAGTTATTCTTCAGCAAATGTAGGAACCTCATGCAAATGATAACTGCCTGTGTATTTCTAGGTGTGCAGGTCAACTTGAAATGTTCATCTGTAAGGGTCCTCTGTATTCCCTTCCCTTGGAGCTTCTAATCTGAAGTGTCAGATGAATTAGGAAGTTCTGACATTTTATCATCACACAACGGGTGCATTGTAATGTCTGTCATCTTCAGCAATTAACACGATCTGTGGCCACGACTCTTTCATGTCGTCTGGGTAGTAGGTGATAAAATCTTCTTCTCCATACTGCTGCAATCTCAGGACTTTGATTGTAACTCCTAAAGTATGCCCCAATAAAATCATCTCGATCTGTAAATACAACAGAAAGTGTCAATGCAGATTCTGTCAATCTGTAAATTCAACAACATGTTAGCATTGGAATTTCTTAAAAAAAGAATTTTTAAGAATCAAAAGTTGCTATCTTAACAGAGTGAAATAATAGGACAATGAAATCTGCTACATGTTTTTTATTAACAACACAACAGTTCTGACGAGGACAAAGTGAAAAGAAAAGGGGGAGAACTCTTACTGCTAATACATCTGGCTTTGTGTCATTGGTTGTGTAGTACTTGTCAATTTGAAATTGTTTATTGACACAGAACAGGTGTAACATGACCTTGACATAGCAGGTGTAACATGACCTTGACCTACTTGATAACTTCAAAAAAGTGAATTCCGTCACAAAAACAGACATTTATATATCAATCTGATTAAAATCAGATCCTAGAATATGCTCACAATCGCTACAGTAGGATCTGACATAACCCCATAGGGGGGTCATGTCCACATGACCTTTCGTTTGGAATATTCATGAGAACTATCAGCCAGTCAGAATGCACCATACAGACAATGATGGCTATTTATGCGGTTCCTGGCAATTCGTAAACAAATTGCTGTAATCTCTCTCCACGAAGTTTATTCAACACTGTAAAATTGTATATTCTCGCATAACGAATTTTAAACTTTCACAATAATGCCTAATCTATTCCGTTTATACAAACAATAAAACGTACGATATGAAATATACCCAAATTAAATTAATTGTGAATTCCGATCTATGTATGAATAGGGATGGGTACGAATTGAATAGTTTTCAAGATGGTTTACTTAAATAACGTGAGGAATATAACGCCAGTCGACGTAAACGGTGCATTATGACGTCGCATCTAGCTGCGATATGTTTTCTTTCAAACCAAACAATTGCAGCCATTTTCCTTGAATTGTGAACTCCATCGGGATTTTTAGCATTTGAATGAAAGAAAACCCGCAGAGAATACAGACGTTATTTAAATCGCATGATTTGACAGGTGTGCAGTCGTCTGTCAAACGCGCAGTCATTTATATTGCATCTCTAACGTAAATAATGACGCAAATGTTCATGGGAGAAAAATTATCGTTGGTGTAAATTGACAGGGTCAATTTGATTGGCTGAACGAAAGGTTATGCGGACGTGACCCTATATGGGGTTACGTCAGATCTAGTGTAGCGATCTAAGTGAGCGGATCTCAGGATCTGGTTTTAATCAGATTGTTTATATATTCTCCAGCATCAGTGACTGTATTGACAAAATTGGTCAGTAAAATTGATCCGCTGAAAGGTTACTGGCAAGTACAATTAAGGACACATGCTACGTTTCTCAATGATATGTAATTTTTAGAGAAATTTCACGTACAATTCACTTGCATTCTATCTCATTTTTACAAAAAATCTTGGGATGTATTACCATGACTGTTTTAGAGTTTACATATTTTGATAGGTCCTGGTTGTTGCAAGTAAAATTAATAGTCAGCTCTAATGTATTACAGTCAGTTGTATAAATGTAGCAAAGAATTGAAGTCAGCTCACAGGGCTCGAAATTAGCGAGAAATACTCGCAAAATGCGAGTACATTTGAAAAATAGCAAGTAAAAATAGTGGACACTCGAAAATCTTAGCGAGTGGTGATTTACAAACTATGATCGTATCGTATCCGTTTTATACAGTGATGCGCTATTCGCTTTTCTTAAACTTGCACTCTGAATCATACAAACGCTTACATCAACGACCGATTTCAACAACCGTTTCTATCCGGATTTTTCTTTTATGATTTTTTCAGAAACTCGGAGTCAAACAAATGCTTTAGAGGTCAGACATCGCATATTGACATGTGCCACGAGTCCTGTTCACCTATAGGGGTGATTAAATTGAATTCCAAGTATGAAGTTTTTGTTATTCATTTATCTAAAAAAAAAAAATCGGAGTCTATGTTTTACCAAGTCTTCCGGTAGTTATTTTTATCAAAATCATGAGAATGTCCTATCTAAATTTATTGTCATATTGAGGTCGGGTTGTAGTGATGACACGAGTGCATTGCTCACCGCGTAGACGATTATCAAAAAAGTTCATAGGACTCGTGATCCTGCTGCTTATAAACCATGAGTCCGGTATTCGCTTTAAAAATCACTAGTGACAACCATGATGTGGCATGAAATTCAAAGACTGGATCTAGACCTGCGGTAGACAAGTTGTGGATTAGAGGTGCAATAATTAAGAGACCTAAACATTGCACCATATGACTTACATAACTTAATGTCTTAATTGTCCAAACGATGCCTGTTGACCCACTAGGCTCAGTAATGATGGGGAAAATCATTGATTTAAAAAAAAACATATATAAAAAAGAGCACTACTTCATTATTTTTATTTTAGCTTGTAGGTTTTCATTTTAGCGTGTGGAGTTTTTACCCACAGGCTAAAATTAGCCTGTGGTAGAAAAAGTTAATTTCGACCCCTGGCTCATCACAAAACAAACGACAGACACTGTTTTTTGACAGCGCTATAAACAGGCTTATTCTTGTGAGTGAATTCAGCTCAGCTGAAAATTTTCCATTTTTATTGTTAACAATGCTTAACTAAAGTATTTCTAATGGTCAACCAAAATTTGAATATCAACTGTTGAGTTATAAAGTGAGATACAGCACTCGCAATTCTTTGTTATGTAAACAAGGCTTGTGCCATGTCTTTGTTTACATATACATGTAGATTGTTTAATAGAAAATAGCGTGTTTAAAACAAAATCAGATGTGCCAAACAGTAGAAAATATTTAATTGTGTTAAGAATTCACTTATAAATTGAAAAAAAATCTGCTTTGAACGAAACTTTTACTAGTTTATTTAACCTATGTAAACAATAACATGGCACAAGCCTTGTTTACATAACAAGGACTTGTGACCTCTGTGTCTCTCATGTACCTTGACTACTGACATTCAAATTTTTGCTGATCATTAGTAATACCTTAGTTAAGCATTCTAAACATTAAAAATCAAAAAATAAAATTTGAAAGTTTTCAGCTCAAATCGTGTCCATGTCCCTTTAAACCTTTGAAATCCTGTTCTTGATTTTTGATGGACTTTGAGTAATTCTAACATGTTACCTGTTCCAGGCCCCCGGAGTCTCCCACAGGGTTGATGTGGTTCTTTACTAAAGTTTCTGGATTTTCTGAGGTGTCTCTAGCAAACAACAACCACACAAACACCGGCACCTCATCCCCCTTCTGATACGCCTCGAACAGGAAGTGGGCCTCCTGGAACATCAGCAGTTTGATGGCCTCCATACACAGCAAGTCCTCCTTGGTTTCGTGGTTCAGCAAGTTTACAGGCCAACTAGTCCTCTCCTCATCAGTAGAAAGACTGCGACACTCACTGACCTGTCAAATATCGAAACAGCTATAACATTGTCTGAATATGAAAAAAATCTCCAATAATTATCTACATCTAAATCACAGCAGAATGAGTAGTAAAAGATCTGTTTGGCTACATTGTATCATTCTGCTTGTAAGGAATTTGCATCTTATGGATACTTGACAAGACTGAGTCACCCATGACTAATATGGATAAAAATGAAACAAAAGTCCTCTTAGCAGCCCTATACTTTGATTTCATCCAAGACTCAACCTGTTTAGAACTTAACAGCTAGCAAACACGTCATAGCATTTTGTCCTACCTTATTGAATAGACACTGAACACACTCTGCCATTGTTGACAATTTATCCTTCTTGTTAAAGGGAATTCGGTGAGCGAAAGTCCACTGGGACAGTCCGGAGTGTGGATTTCTGTAAAGTGCATGCAACCTGTTTACCACAGACTCGCAATTCTTCCACTTGGATAACACATTAATGTTCTGTATAAAACACTGTAGCAGTGTGCCTCTGATCCCACAGTAATTGTCTCCCCTGATTTGGTGCAGATGTCTACATTCGGTCAGGACAGGGACTTCTTCATATGCCTGTAAATCAAGGAAATAGGTATAGATCTTATTTCAGAGAAAATTCAGCCTAATTGTGATAATTTGGACTGAGCTCTTGTTCTGCCTGACCAAAATAATTTGGACTGAGCTCTTCTTCTGCCTCACTGGGATAAATTGGACTGAGCTCTTCTTCTGACTGAGATAATTTGGACAGACCTCTTATTTTGCCTGACTGAGATAATTTGAAATGAGTTCATATTCATCTTGGCTGAGATAATTTGAACTGAGTTCATATTCTGCCTGACTGAGATAATTTGGACTAAGTTCTTATTCTGACTGAGATAATTTGGACAGGCCTCTTATTTTGCCTGATTGAGATAATTTGGACTGAGTTCATATTCAGCTTGGCTGAGATAATTTGGACTGAGTTCATATTCTGCCTAACTGAGATAATTTGGACTAAGTTCTTATTCTGACTGAGATAATTTGGACTGAGTTCATATTCTGCCTGACTGAGATAATTTGGATTGAGCTCATATTCTGACTGACTGAGATAATTTGGACTGAGCTCTTCTTCTGCCTGACTGGGATAATTTGAAATGCTTGGCTGAGATAATTTGGACTGAGTTCAGATTCTGCCTGAGATAATTTGGACTGAGCTCTTATTCTGCCTGACTGGGATAATTTGAAATGCTTGGCCGAGATAATTTGTACTGAGTTCATATTCTGCCTGACTGAAATAATTTGGACTGCGCTCTTAATCTGCCTGACTGAGATAATTTGGACTGAGCTCTTTATCCGACTGAGATAATTTGGATTGACACCATGACATAGACATCAGTGCTTTCACGGGACAGCCGAATCTCATTGTGATTATCAGTTTAGGTACATTGGAAATTGAGCTGAGTTTAAAACATATATAGAGAGGGTTACCCCATTATTTACTTTTGCAATTTACGACACATCCTGGCAATTTGAAAGGAAATCTGGACAAGTACGCACACTGGTAAATCGCATTTCCTTTCTACAGACTGCATTCAAAATCGACCTTCGACATTAATCAAGGAGTAAGCATTAATAGTACAGCTTTAAAAGTTAGAGACATCAATCAAGAAAAACTGTCACAGGCTTCTTAATGTGGGTTTACACGAGTGCAAAATATTGTGGTTTGGTTGGAAAAATGAATTGGTGAAATATGATGATTAACCTCATGCACAAAAATTGTGCCCTCATTACATATCTTTAATGGCTGATTTTTTGAAGAAGAAAAAGTCATAGCTTGTATTTTTTCTGACTTCAGTTCCTTCTCATTAAACACACACACTTGATAAACTTATCTTAATTTAAGCAAATTCATTTTATCTATAAGTTTTTAAAATCAGAAAAACATTGAAAAGAAGAAACTACTTTTCTTTTGACATTGTTTCAGTGTAAATTTTTTTTTTAGAGCCAAGATGCTTTTTCTTTACAAAGATGTATATCTCATTACACATGCGGATTCATTCATTGCATAGATTAATCAATGATAAGATTAAACAAACCATTACAATCCAGAGTTTTGAACTCTTGTAATTAATATTCTGCAATTTTTTAATGTTAATTTTCCCCCTGACTGATGGACACATCAAAAGTGATAAGACTAAATATAGCGGGGAAAAAACATACTATTATGGCCTTTTCAATATTCCTAATACTTTTAAAATATGGCATGCTAATTTTTTTTTTTTTTTTCCAAGTCGAAAAATAAATTTATTAACTAAATATAGCATATTATTTAAAAACATCCTGACACTTTTAAGTCCAGACTAATCTCAGCATTATTACATAACAATTTTCAAAACAGTATCATGTGCATTTCCCAAATCTGCAGATATAAAGTTTGTATAAACCACAAACACATGATTAATTATCTCCCATTACAACAAGGCCATCTGTAATTGTGTACATTAATTAGTTTGTCTCTTCTTCACACTGAATCATCATTCAGTCCCCACGCCTATCACAGGTGATGTAGTTCTCTTTACAGTTTGACAAATGACAGAAACCAAGATGGTCACCAACAGACAAGAGACAGCACGTCCACAAATGCCATGTTTTTCAAATCAAAACACAGTTTTGTGGCATGGAAACTTCAGGAACACGTTCTTTGAAACAACGAAAATAACATTTCGTCACACATAGATACAGAATTGTTTCAGGTATTTAATTAATCCCTACATTTTTAATTTCTTATCTAAATTGCATTTAAAACCAGCGACATATTTAAAATTGCCAACTTTAATATATTCACACATACAGAGTTTTATGATATGCATACATAATTGTCAATGGTTAAATAAAATGCTGAAAATTAGGTTGTTGTTTTCATATCATTTAAAGATTTCTCTTATCCATTTATAAAGAAAATGCACATGAATGCATGATTTATTTCAGAACAAATAAAAATAAACTAAAACAATTCTAAGATTTAAAATCCCCAGGCAATACTATTCAGTTTTGTAACAAAATATGGAACCCCCCCCCCCCCCCCCCCCCCCCCCCCGGAACAATAGATGCTCATGGTCTGCAGGTACTGGTGATTTCAAGTTCATGAGGGTGGTTTTTAATTATTTCCAGGGCTGTGATCTCGCTTTGGTAAGAAGAATTCTAAAACATGTAAAGTTATGTGTAGACAAAATAAAAAAAATCTGTGAGAGTTAAACTATCATAAACTGCACCACAAATTCTATATCACAAACTGCACTAATTTGACAGTATGTACAGGTGAACTCTATATCATAAACAAGCATTTGAGGACTTCATAAATACAGGACACTAGTAGCTTCTTAAAAGGACAATTTCAATACTGAAAAAATTAATTTGGCCTCCATAACATTACGGGATAATGTGTGGATTTAACAGCATTTCAGATTATATAGCATCCAGATTACACATCATCCAGATTATACATCATCCAGATTATACATCATCCAGATAATACAGTATCCAGATTATACATCATCCAGATTATACATCATCCAGATAATACAGTATCCAGATTATACATCATCCAGATTATACATCATCCAGATTATACATCATCCAGATTATACATCATCCAGATTATACATCATCCAGATAATACAGTATCCAGATTATACATCATCCAGATTATACATCATCCAGATTATATAGCATCCAGATTATACATCATCCAGATTATACATCATCCAGATAATATATCATCCAGATTATACATCATCCAGATAATACAGCATCCAGATTATATAGCATCCAGATTATACATCATCCAGATTATACATCATCCAGATTATATAGCATCAAGATAATACAGTATCCAGATTATACATCATCCAGATAATACAGCATCCAGATTATACATCATCCAGATTACACATCATCCTGATTATACATTTATACATCATCCAGATTATACATCATCCAGATAATACAGCATCCAGATTATATAGCATCCAAATTATACATCATCCAGATTACACATCATCCATATTATACATCATCCAGATTACACAGCATCCAGATAATACAGCATCCAAATGATACAGCATCCAGATAATACAGCATCCAGATAATACAGCATCCAGATTATACATCATCCAGATTATATAGCATCCAGATTATACATCATCCAGATAATATAGCATCCAGATTACACATCATCCAGATTACACATCATCCAGATTATACATCATCCAGATTACACATCATCCAGATTATACATCATCCAGATTATATAGCATCCAGATTATACATCATCCAGATTACACATCATCCAGATTACACATCATCCATCATCCAGATTACACATCATCCAGATTACACATCATCCAGATTATACATCATCCAGATTATATAGCATCCAGATTATACATCATCCAGATTATACATTTATACATCATCCAGATTATACATCATCCAGATTATATAGCATCAAGATAATACAGTATCCAGATTATACATCATCCAGATAATACAGCATCCAGATTATACATCATCCAGATTACACATCATCCTGATTATACATTTATACATCATCCAGATTATACATCATCCAGATAATACAGCATCCAGATTATATAGCATCCAAATTATACATCATCCAGATTACACATCATCCATATTATACATCATCCAGATTACACAGCATCCAGATAATACAGCATCCAAATGATACAGCATCCAGATAATACAGCATCCAGATAATACAGCATCCAGATTATACATCATCCAGATTATATAGCATCCAGATTATACATCATCCAGATAATATAGCATCCAGATTACACATCATCCAGATTACACATCATCCAGATTACACATCATCCAGATTATACATCATCCAGATTACACATCATCCAGATTATACATCATCCAGATTATATAGCATCCAGATTATACATCATCCAGATTACACATCATCCAGATTATACATCATCCAGATTATATAGCATCCAGATTATACATCATCCAGATTATACATCATCCAGATAATACAGTATCCAGATTATACATCATCCAGATTATATAGCATCCAGATTATACATCATCCAGATTATATAGCATCCAGATTACACATCATCCAGATTACACATCATCCAGATTACACATCATCCAGATTATACATCATCCAGATTATATAGCATCCAGATTATACATCATCCAGATTATACATCATCCAGATAATACATCATTCAGATTATACATCATCCAGATTATATAGCATCCAGATTATCTAGCATCCAGATTAGATGAAGTTTGCTGTATTTCACAAATTATAATAAAAGTTGGAAATAATAAAATCAATAGTACATGTCCCACCCTGTAGTGTGTCAATTAACTTATTTTTGTGTACTCCTGAATTGCTTCAATTTGTAAGGGCCATTAATGTTCGTGGGTAAGCAATTTTGCTGGTTCGTGAGTAAGCAAAATTTTGCTGGTTCATGAGTAAGCAAAATTTTGCTGGTTCATGGGGACATAATTTCATTGGTAAAGATAATAACAATTCCATTGTTTTTGTTTTTACATTAACAGCTTGATCGAAAGAAAAATAATGGGATTACGGATGTAACGATGATATCAATACAACTTTATCGATACAATGTTTTGGATGATGAAAAATGATAAAATCTATTTTAATAAATTTATTTCAAAATTTTTTGAGGACACAAATTCATGGGTAAGAGTGGCCCACAAAAGCCTCGGACATCAATCCCCCACGAACAATGTGATGATTCCGCAGTATATAATAAATTTTCTTATCTTTGTGCAATCATACATAAGCACTCGCTTGTTTCATCGCCAAAGCTCCAATATATAAATCCAACTAAAACAAGTGCACTTCCTGTATTTTCATCAAGTATTTACTTAATTAAGCCACTTTTACCTTGACCCAATATTACCTTCAACATGGTGGAGGCTTTCTTTGTCTGTCCTTTCCATTCCTTCTTACAGTATTCTAAAACATCCTGCTTTGGTCCTATATTCAAAGACCCTGCAAAATATGACATACCCATCTAACAATTAAAATAGCATGCTGACATTTAAGCATACAGTTGCCTTGATAGTCTATGGTGTCTTATACATTCACAGGAAATCCCCAAGTTTTACTTCATAGTAGTGATTGTGTACATCAAACAAGGAATTCAGATTCATAAAAAATTATCAAATTGAAATGTGGCATTTCACTCGGTATAAAAAACCACCAAATTAATTTGCAAATGACGTAGTTTCATTCAGGTGTACAGGTATGTATTGTGTATGTGATAATAAATGTCTGGTAAAACCAACGATGCAGGTATGACGTGATTCTAAAATCCTTTCAAAATTTACCCCCCACCCCCATCGCAAAAAAAAAAATAAAAATCATCAGTTGACATGAATAAGTTTTCTATGTATTTTGAAATAATCTGGTCATGTCTAATAAGTTTTCTAAGTATTTTGAAATGATCTGGTCATGTCTAATAAGTTTTAAAATATATATCTTATGATGACATATTAATAATAAATTTGCTCTAGCAAATATTGTATATGTTTTAGAAACAGTAACACTGAAGCATCATATCACAGCAATTAAATGCGACAGATTACAAGCAGATGAGTGTGGATGCATGACAAATCCTTCTTATAATATATATATGTGTCTGTGTGGTTATATTCTATAGTGAAACACTTACAAGCACATAAATGAAAGTGATCAACTTTCTATAAGTCTCATACACACACGGGGAATCAATCAACCTCATAGCTTTATTACAATCTCCAGGACAATTTTTTTTTTTAAAGAAAATAGACGCACATTGTAAGAATTCGACAGCAAGGTCAGCCGAGAGCCGTCGTAAGAAACGATTCCTCAAATACATGCAAGGCATATCGGCCTTATTATCTTACTCGTGAAATTGCATTTAATGAACTTAGGATCTTTGACATGTACATAATTATAGATTATAATACTTTGGATATTTGACATGTACATAGTAGATATATAGATCTACAAAAGCCATATCAAACAAATTCATATTTATTTATAATCAACAAAACTTAATAATTGTCCCTTGTTAACCACCTTAAACTTCATTTTCATACTTGAAAAAAAAAAAGCTACAATATTATTAGAAGTCCATCAGAAATAATATATCACAGAACATTTTAAAAGTTTCATTTAGCAGTGCACAATTCCTTGCATGGTACATTTATAACAGATTTAAAGTTTAGAGAATACAAGAATTACCTTTTTCACTATGTCCCCCTTTAAAATGATGGTGTATAGTGGTAATCCAGAGAAAACAACCCATGATAGCAAACTAGTACTTCCTTAGTCAGAGTGACAGTTCACATCTGAAAACCCAGGAGAACAAGCATCAACCTGTTTCCTCCGTGACTATATTAGCATGGTCACTGCAGAATACCACACAATGGAAAAACATGGACTGGTGCAATTTATTAATGCTCCACAATTAAAAATAAACATCTCATAAATCTCTCAGTGGATGATAAAATTGTCATGCAAGGCTAGGTGTTTGTGGAGCTTCATGAACTATTAGCAAAAGAGAAGAATATGTTTCTTTTGTCGCTTAAACCATTAATTAACGTAGTTTTTTTTTTTTAACCTCACTGGCGTGCATACATAATTAGATTTTTTCATTTACACTGATATATTGATAGTTACTTCATAATTTGACCACATTTTTATTTAAATTAGTATTTTTTCCCAATAGTTTTATATTATTTATACACATTTACATTCATTAATCCATTTTTTGTGTTAATTTAAAAAGCAAAGAAATGCGATGTACAAAAGATTGATAATTACTGGAATTTGTATATCAATTTGCCAATAATTGTTTCACAGTAATAAAATGTAATGAAATTTATGAGCAAACTGAATGTTCTTATTATTTTTTTTTTTTTACAGAAATTAAATTGCGATGAAGCCAGCTCAGTTTCTACAGCAAGAGCAGGGCTTCACAGATTCTTTTATTGCTGTAATCATTTCCTCCTTACCATTAAAATAGGTGAAGGTTCCTCCTTAAGGTATCATTAATTAATCTGCCCCGATTAAAAGCTATATCCTTTAGGATAGGTGCCTCCTTATGGTCTCATGGATATCATTAATTAATCTGCCCTGATTAAAAGCTATATCCGTTAGGATAGGTGCCTCCTTATGGTCTCATGGATATCATTAATTAATCTGCCCTGATTAAAAGCTATATCCTTTAGGATAGGTGCCTCCTTATGGTCTCATGGATATCATTAATTAATCTGCCCTGATTAAAAGCTATATCCTTTAGGACAGCTCATACTAATATGTGACCTTGCATGGTTGTTTGTTCATTTGTTTTATGTCCCATCGAGAATTTTTCACTCATATTGAGACATCACCAGCTGTAGGTGAAGTAACACATAGACCTATGCTTAGCGCTTGGGGCTGTAACAGTGAGGGTTCGATCTTTATAATTTAACTTGCCAACGCCTGACGCAACACGGGACCTCTGTTTTTAAGGTCATATCAGAAAGACCCATGATTCTCACTTCTAATTGCTGAACATTTGGCGAAAAAGCAATCATTGCCTATCCTTACATTTTAGGTTTGATGCGACCATGGCATGAGCGGGGCTCAAACTCAAGACCTTGGATTTTGACACTAGTACTGTCATGTTGAATAGAAGTCTTTACTTAAGTGACATGACCTTTGTAGCGACGTGACCTTTGGACAATGATCACTGTGACGCAATGCATGCATGACTCTTCATAAAAATAAGGTACATCTATTTTAACAACTAGGAATGCCGACAGAATGAAAACAGAATATAAGAAATTAATTTCATTTTTGAAAATACATGAGGGTATGACTTGCAAAGCCGCTTTTCTGGAACTATGCTAGCGTGAAGCGTACCCTCATGTATTCTTTAAAATGAAATTTATCTCTTAAAATAACATATTCTAAAATAAATCTAGTGCATGGTAAAGCTTGCAGATTTATAATTCTAGCATCATTCATTTCAGTGAGCTAATAGGAAATCACACACACTGACATCACAGTAATTTATATTTTTGGGAAAAATCATGCATACAGCCATACACTGCATTAACACTATTTTATTTAAACCCAGGGATATATATATATATATAGAAAAGCTAGAGATTGTTTTAATGAAAAAATTGGAAGTGCTCTATATGACCCCCCCCCCCCCCCCCACTCCTTAATGTACTGCATGGTAAGGAGGAGAAAGCATGAGCAGGAACATAGACATTAGGAACTCCGATAAGCCATATAGGAGGAGAGCGTTCACAAACTATTTTACAACCTCCATTTCTCAGATCCACTATAACTTTAAGGATAACAATTGGATCCTCCTGTCCCTATAATATTCACATAGACCTGCAAATGGCATTGAAGTATTGTACAAAATTTCAAGTTTATCAGATAAGCCATATAGGAGAAGTAGTCATAAGCTATTTTAACATCCTCCACCCTCTTAGATCCACTACAACTTTTAGGAAAATAATTGGATCCTCCTGTTCCGACAATATGCACATCTACAAATGGCAATGAAGTGTTGTACACAATTTCAAATCAATCAAATAAGCCATATAGAAGAAGCATTCACAAGCTATTTTACATCTTTCACCCCTCTTAGATCCACTATAACTTTTAGAAAAATAATTGGATCCTCCCGTCCCAACAATATGCACATCTGCAAATGGCAATGAAGCAATGTACAAAGTTTCAAGTCTATCCGATAAGCCATATAGGAGGAGAGGCATTCACCAGATTTTGTGACAGACAGACAGATATGTCTCTCCCTGAAAGAGGGGAGACAGAAATATAATGATTACAATCCATTATTCCAAATGACATGCAATATTTTCATTTCTAAGAGAGTTGTCTTCCTTATGAAGTTGGAAATGTTTTAAATTACATTGCAATTTACGCCTATCAAAATTAATTCATTCACAAGGCCTAAAATAATCAATAGTTTGGTAAAAAATTTCTACATAATAAAGTCCTTAAAAAACTGCTGTGCTTTCTGCTAACTTGAGTGACATTAAAATATACCCTAACCTATTGTTAAAAAAATTCATTGAAGAAACATTTTTACTTTATATCAAAGTGTAATAAGATGATTACCCCTCTTAGAATAATATTTAGTAAAGTTTGAAAACACTAATTTCCTACCCTCATTTTGACTTGTTAGTGGACACATAAAATATCTATATTTTTGGCCAAATAAGGGTTTGTTTAGGATTTTTTAACGGGTTTTTTGTTATAACAATGATGCATTGCTCTTCCCTAAGTCCACGCTATATATCACAAAATAAGAAGAAACACAAATCTCGTATCAAAAATTATATTTAACAAAGAATGATGGTATTAAGATAAAACAAAACAAAGTATACACAACAGTTATCCACTAATATAACAAAGAAAAGCCATCAAGTTCCACAGAGAATGAACTTCCATTTGTAGAAGAAAATGTTATGGGAGTATGCTGCTAAATAATAAAAGCAATCCAACAAATCAGTGAAGAATGAACTGTTGTGGGATGAGAAATTTATCATTTAAATCTATTCACAAACATGCAAATACACTCAGCCCATTACAATTGATATCTAATCATGCTGAAGAAAATGTACCATGACGAGAACCATCAAATAGTCCAACATCAAATAGTCATTCAAACAATGAAACTGTGATCTAAAGGCAGTATGTAATCATTTTATTCTTTATTTTTTCCATGTATATATTGCTCAAGTTAAAGCTTGCATTTGTTTCAGTATGTAATCATTTTATTCTTTATTTTTTCCATGTATATATTGCTCAAGTTAAAACTTGCATTTGTTTCAGCTTTGGGATAATAGATGGAAACTTCAAGATCTATATATAAATAGAGACTAGAAAAATACATACTAGCATGACTAGAAAAAAATCTTTATGAACAATGAATCAGATACACAAAGCCCTTTCTTTAGCGTTCAGGATAGTACCTGATTCTCTTACTTCTATACCGGTCATACTTCACAAGTGTAAACAAGAATGTATTGTCGTTTGAATCTGTGTAATACCCTTCTAAAATGGGAGATCTACTCACAAGGTAGTCACCCGTCCCTACATCACTGAACAGCAGTTTTCTCACTGTACCATCCCTACCACTCAACAATACCCCATCTTTACCTGGAGATAATTCTCTCGATGACACCAGCTCCACGGGGTCCATATCAAAGGCACTGTCTGTATCCAGCTCATCTAGAGTTGTCTGTCCCTGATCATAATGGTCACTGCATATGTCACTCTCATCTTGCAAAAGTTTATCACATGTTTCATAATTGTCAGATAAGAATATGATAGCACCATCTGATGTGGAGGTCCTCATTTCCTTGTCATCAGTGTCCGAGGTTTCATCTTCGTTATGTGAGTCCGGGACCTTGTTATCAGATGATTCCTGAGATTCGCTCACCATATGGGAAGGAAGACTGTTGATGCGTTTTAGCAGGATCTTGATTTGACTTTGACCTTCACTATCCCAGGAAAGGTCAACGCCATCTGTGTCAACTGCACTTTCACTCAAAGATGTGTCACTTTGAGAGCGATGGAATTTCTCCCTTGTCCTATCAACAAAATCACATGCCTTTTTGGCTAATGGATCACTTGGAGTATACTCCATATCATCCTCACTGGAATGTTTTGTTGCCAGATGTTTTAATTCATCCAGTTTTGCTGTAATTTCAGCAAATTCATCCGCAATGTCATCCACCTCATGTTCAATTTTCTCGAAATATTCTCCTGTTGATTGACCGACTTCAGCAGATTCTGTAAAAATTTCATTTTCACTCATCCCAGACAAACTTTCCTGTCGTTCTTGGTCATAGCTGTTACTCCTTGCGTACCTGAAAGGTGAGGCTTCTGGGGAGGAATTTAAAGATGTTGATGTACTGGAGGTATTAATTTCATGAAGTCTCTGTAACAATGTCTGCCTAAACTGACCGTCTGCACATCTCACTTTGTGCAGAGGAGAGGAATCTAGTTCCTCGTCATCTAAACTTAAATTCCCCGATATGTCTGTTGTGTAGTTACTGAAAAGTTTTCCACTTCCACTGGAATGAAAGGGGGACGTATGGTTAGAACTGTCGGTCGTCTGCCAGACAGAACTCAATTGATCTGTGACATTAGAATCATTTCTATCACCAATACAATGGTCCGAATTTGTTGGTGATAAGTTAGCTATGAGATCTGGAATGTTTTCTGAGAATTTCACACAAGGTTTCTGTTCATTTGTTACACTTTCCTTGTTTTGATTGTTTCGATCATCGTCTGAAGGCGGGGTCAGCAGAACACTACTGACGGTTAATACTTCCTGTGAACTGGAAATTTCTATTTGTAAACTTTCGGTGCCAGAGGAGTCAAAAAGGTGCGATTTGTTTGCATGGAAATGTTCATCGAATCCGTATCTATGATTGCGTTCATACAGTGACTTCAGACTCAGGTTCCCTTTCAGTGACCCGCTATTTGGTTCAGCTCCACTGACATCAGAAGCACTATGAATCAAGCGTTCCAAAGAGTCCTCGTGAACCTGTGAGGAGCTGTCCTCTTCAGAATTCAAAAGACGAATCTCGTCCTCACTGGAGTTCTTCCTGTGCAATCGATGGTGCTTTGAGGACCTGCGTTGTCGTACAAGGATGGGACTTGTTGCTTGGTTTCTGGTGCGACAGCTGCCAAACTGAACGCCGTTTACAGCATTGTACCGGACCGGCACTGCTTCGCTGGAGCCGGAATTTCCCATGTCATCCTCCTCACCATCGGTGTGCACCTACAACATTCAATAAAAATGTAATACTGGTAAATGTTTCAGATGATTCTGCTCTTGTTTATTTTTGGCAATCTAAAGTAACATTTACATCATTTTTGATGAATGTTCAGAAAAACTCAACCTGGATTCATCGTGTATTTATCTGCAAGTTAAGTATGGAAATAATGTTATCTCTCTTAACCATGTTTGCTATGCCGGGTTGATATAATACTTAGCAATCAGCACTGCATCCTAAGTACTTAACCACTAAATCCTTATCGTGTAGTTCATTATTATACATTGTTCTTAAATCAAAACCTTAACACGTGTACAGTGTGTAAATCAACACAGTATGTCTGTACATGTTCTAGTACATTAACTGTGACAGTTTAGAGATTATAGGACTATTTCACATGGTCTGATACATTAACTGTGACAGTTTAGAGATTATAGGACTATTTCACATGGTCTGGTACATTAACTGTGACAGTTTAGAGATTATAGGACTATTTCACATGGTCTGGTACATTAACTGTTACAGTTTAGACATTATAGGACCACTTCACAAATCTTACTTAGTCATACTGTTTGGTAGTGTTTGCTAGCCTCAAAAATCAATTTAAAAGTGCTTCAAGCAATTCAAACTGGAACATGTTATTGGAATATATCATTATTTAGTTAGAAGACATTATCCTGGAGTACATTTCAGAAGATTGTGTACCGTGTGTTCTTTAAATGACTTTGAAGATGAATTTCATTTCATTTTAAAATGTCCAATTTAAGGTCAACTTTGACATTTGTATGTAAAATAATATTCCTATCTTAAACCAATATGAAGGAGTAATTATATTTAGGGGAATTTTTATTTTACAAAGAAATGTAAAGTGAAAAAACTTTTGTTCGTATCTATATTCATGCATGTTTAATCTGAACCTGTTGATTTCAAGAAATAAAGAAAGCGAAACTGATGCCTACAAAATATTTACCTACATGAAACATGCACATCAAAACCTGTCTAGGAAATGCAAAACAATACATTGTGCATGCTCATTAAATCTATTTTAAGAAACTTTAAGTCACTCCAATTAATGCACTGGTTAAACAGTGCATTAATTTTATGATAGACTACAAAGTCCAGCACAAGATAAGACAGGTCATTCTGAGAGATAATGCAGGTGTCATGTTGGAACCCCTCTCACTGCAGCACCAGTTCCTGACGATTTATTGATTTTTGGGAGTGTGTCACTACCAGACTTCATCATACATTAAGCTGTTAAAAATGGAGGTTCAAATATAATTCTGTGAGTCTGTTGTCTTGTGTCACATTGAATTCAGTTCATGCTACTGGGAAAATACGGCCATTAGAAGCTACATATGCACTTCCATTAAAGTTTACTGCATGTTCTTAGAATACAAACACTCAGGAAACATAACTTCACTCTGTCTGAACAGGCTGAAAACTGTGTAATGTATTTTGTTACAATAACGTCCAGTCAGGCTTATGACACATGATCAAGATAATAAGATTTAATGTTCCTACTTAAAAAATAAATCCTAATACTGACTCATTACAGCTGGTCTCAGTTCAACACTCTGACACCAATTCAATGAAGCGTGACTTTGTTATATTTCTAATATGTGTACTTAATTTACAAATGATCCCGGTGATCTTGAGCTTCTTAACACCACACAAAGTGCTTCAAAACATAACAACAATAAAAAGCCAGTTAGGTGAAGGTCATTAAACCGCACAGACTACGGAGTTTTACTTTATTGTGCCCGTCCAGCTACAATCAATTCATTATCACACACAACACATGTACTACAACTCTACAGAGACTGGTGCTCCATATAAAAAGGGAAGAAGATAATACACATCTAATTATGTGAATCAGAAAAACAAAAAAATCAATGGACTGACTGTTGAACAGTTAGTGGTCAATATACTTACAGAGAGTGGTCACCGACAGACGGACGGCCTCGTCTTACATCCCCTGACCTTAGTCATCCCATGAATTGATCCTACTACATGTGACTATAGAGCATTGAAACTAGAGTCCTTGACAATATCATTTCCTCTCATAACGAAAGGGGGGTAACTCTAATTCTACTTTGAGTAAATCAATAGGATCTACAATCACCTGAGTAATGTGAATGTTGAACAGACATGCAGACAACTATATTGATCTCTGTGCAGTGTGTACAATCTGTTCAAGAAACACTGTGTAAAGCTTACAAGAAAAATAAACACTACAAATCCATTATTAAGTGTCAGCTGAATTGCTCAGTGTCAGTTTTTATTGCAGTTGACAAGTCACTAAGTCTATTCAGTTTTCAATAACATCACTGTAAGTGTTATGAACAAAATAATTACATGTATTTTCTGAACTTGTATCACCTTTCATTTCACCCAACAATTAAACTAAAACAATTACATGTCCACTGATTTAAAGGTCAGAGGGCGTGAGAGTAATCAACCTTAAAGAAAATTAGGTTTTTGGGCCCCAAGACTTTTTTCACCTTTTGGGGAACTGGCAGGTAATTCATGAGATAGCCAAAGATAATTCAATTAGAAAAATTACAACCAATAGACCTGGGAATAATGCACTATACTTAAAAAGTTATTACTTTTCCTAGCATTTTTTTAAATTGGCCATTGAAGATAGGATTTTGATTCTCAGTTCAAAATAATTAAACAAATAGCCCTGTTGATATAGCATTTCTTCTCTCATACTGTACTTTAATTTTTTTTTTATTTTGGATGAATTAATCTTTTATAACAAGCACGAGGAGTGGACATGCATGCTTAGGACAGAGAAAATCTGAGTTTAAAACACATACATGTATATCCAATGATATAGAGGGGGGATGTCTGCTGTCTCTCTCCCCCCCCCCCCCCCCCTCCCCTCCAAGAACTTGGTAGACAATAGATATTATATTTGCATATTTTGAAGTACTTCTGTTGTGAAATGCTAAGTGTTAATCCTGGGTATAGATTGGTCCCTCTGGAAAAAAAATTGCATGTAACCCATTCCAAAAATTCTGGATCGACCCCTGTGCTTTTGTTTCTGCACTCACCCAACAAACACTGTCAACATATTATTTCAGATGTCCATGACCTTTTGCATACATGTGTATCATACTTTATACAAGTCTTTCTGTCACTTATAACTTATCATCTGCACATAGACACATTTTAAACTCTAACCATGCACATAAACACACACACACTTCTAATTTTTTCTTTCAATACTTACATGGTGGCTTGGGTCCTGTTGACAGAACTTGTCAGCTGTTTGTACTGGTCCTGGGCCCCTGTCATCCGAGGGAAAAAGTTTACAATAAAGCTTGTATAGGAGATAACTTCCAATGCCGACCCCAATCCCAAGGGCACAGAGGACTGTGGCTGCCTTGGCTGTCAAAAAAGAATCCTACACTGTATCAACTGTTCAACTCCTTTCATCGTTTTAACTGTATACTACAAAATCTGTGTTATTCACATTTTTAGTTTATAACTATCCATGTAAGTATACAACTGTTGAACAGAGCAACTAACTGAGAGTACATGTAAGCCTGCAGCTACTGAAAAACAAGTGCTTGCCTCACATTAATGATATAAATGAGACAGTATGTGACAACCTTCATTTTCTTTACATGTAACAGGACCGTCAAACCCTCCTCATTCAAAGTGCTCATAATGCATTAACATCAAACAGGTCTGAGCCACTGCACATATCAAAACTTTTCTATTTAATTATACATGGACGGATCATCATTAATGTTTTAATTATCACTAATATCTAATATTAAAATATGCTTCAAAATTCTTTCAGCTGGCTTAGAGTATAAAGGATTAGACAGATCATACGACATAGAAATAAGAGATAAACATAAATGATGCATTATCTCACAAGCACTGTGTATTAACAAGAGGTGTTCTATAGGCAATACAGTTATTCAATGCAGGAAGTTTTCACGATGCTGCATAATCTGATAAAAATTCCGACAGTGCATATATATATACAAGCCATTGCTACAGTTACACATAGAAGCTGGCACTTTTTATATATATATATTTAGTTCAGTCCATGTAGATTTTATAAGTTATATAAAAATTAGAATTTGATGAAATTAAATATCAGTAAAAACATTTAGAAATGAATTTGGCATATGGACAAGACTATACCCCTGTTAATTAAAATGAACTCTAAATACATAGCTCGTGTTAAAGCATTGGATTATTTGTAATGTTGATTACCTATGATTGACTTGACCACCTTTTTAAAACCCTTCTTCATATTAGATTTCCTTATACAACACTCCTAATCCACCACAATCAGTCCAAAATCCTATGATAAGATAAACAGTCATATCAAAACATGGTGTCAACGTCTCCAGGCCCATATTTAATCATCTGTTACAAGACTTTACTCAGACACATTAATTATCTCCCCTTGTTTCACTTTGCCCCTGGCTATAACAACACCACACCACTTCCATTCACCTATTCTCTCCCCTGCTGTGTCAGCACTTTCTAACCTCAGTCGGGTACGTGCATGAAGGCATTGTGCACGGGTAAGAAGGTGACAATGAAATTCAGGTGTTGCATAGATATATAGATTAGGTGGATTAACATTCAGTCCCATTCTATAAATAGATTTATGTACATTTGAGTGCATGGTTTCTATTTTAAAGTGTATCTTCACATCTGACTTCAGAACATGGAATTATTAATATTAATCATGCTCATTAGTGAATGACAATGGCAGTACTATACACAATTAAACATGCTAGATATAAGCATGCAATATAAGCATTTTTAAAGTCGAGTTTCTGTACAGTTCTCTCTATGTCACAATCAAATAATTTCCCATTCTAACCTTTATTCACTTGCAACTGTGTGTATAATGACTAACATGATCAATAAAGAAAGAAACCTTGCAAATGTTAATGTACAAAAGATTACATTTAAAACAATGTGTACAAAGTTTCTTCATACTCGTATAGAAGTCATTAAAAGGCCCAGGTCACCCACTTACAGTGTACCAACACAGAGAATGGGGTGATAGAAATTAAAACCTGCAGCTGTTAATTGTTGTCTGCCTTTACTTAAATGACAATCCATCTCACCCCGATATCTGAAAGGCTGGGGGCCTACAAACACCTCTACCACCTCACTCATCCCTCTAAGTCCTGTTCTAATTCACTGCTAAATCCACATATTCACCATCCAGCTTCTCTTGTTACACTTAGTGACCCTAGTCTTACACAGGACACCACTTCCTCAGGAACCTTTCCAACAGTGTATGGTCCCTATATATTTAGTGGAAGGCCTGAGCTTTATCTCCAAACCCCACCTTACATCTTCACAGAGATAACTACCTTATCACCTGGCGCAGTCTCCCCTGACTCACCTTGTCAATACAAACAGATGTATACACCAGTCTTTACTAAACGACATTGATTACCACAGTTTATAAAGTACAGTGGCTTTTTTGATAAGATATACAAATGCTGTTTTCAGATATTCTTTTCTCTGTTTTTGCCCCTTTTACACATTACATAATAAAAAAGATACCTGCTGTTTTCATGTCATTTTTCAAATCAAAACTCTTCCTGATGAAAGTTACAATACCTCCAGGCAACTTTTTTTGAAAATAACACAAGTTTAACCTAAATTAATGTCTCCTAAAACACAACTGTACAGTCTAATACGCTACACTCAATCATCATATGTCTATAAAATGTTCACTACTATAATAACGGTACTCAGTACTGTCTGTCAGTGGATCAGCACTGTAGCGGTTACCGGCCATCACAGATTAATTTTACCTGTAACTACAAGACAATCATCTCCAACAAGCTCCATAACACGACTGTCATCACAAAACAATATCCGAGTCCAACACTTCACCTCAGTACACCAATTTTAAACAGGAAATATTATTGCTGTGTATAAATAGAAAGTTCGTTTCATGTAATATTAAATAAATATACTTGCATACTTGTGTAATACTGAACTTCCTTTTGAAATCCTAAGATGACATGCGAACAAGAGTTCGTCATGCCTGCACAGTGGTTAGATGGATACGCAATTTAATAGGGGGCACTCGGGAAACACTCGTACAGGCGTGCTAGTGCGAGACAAACTGCAAAGACTAGGATTTTTTACTCGTTTTTTTCCCTTAAAACCTGAACACGACAGAAAATTGGTAAATTCAAAATCCTTATCCTCTCCATTTCATCCTCATTAAATATTGATGTTTGTTTCCACACTAATTATCTGCCCACTGAAACAGATGTCTAGAAATGATGAGACCCAACCCATACTGTTACACAAAGAAGTGACAAGAAATATTGAATCTTTTACAATATTCTATAATTTATAAATTAGTCTGTAGCATACAGCCAGCTATAAGTCTTTTACAATACAATACTCTATTTATAAGTTAGTCTGTAGCATACAGCCAGCTATAAGTCTTTTACAATACTCTATTTATAAGTTAGTCTGTAGCATACAGCCAGCTATAAGTCTTTTACAATACTCTATTTATAAGTTAGTCTGTAGCATACAGCTAGCTATCCGTCTTTTACAATACTCTATTTATAAGTTAGTCTGCAGCATACAGTTAGCTATAAGTCTTTTACAATACTCTATTTATAAGTTAGTCTGCAACATACAGCTAACTATAAGTCTTTTACAATACTCTATTTTATATAAGTTAGTCTGTAGCATACAGCCAGTTATTCATCTTTCAAAATACAGGATTGACTTACTAATGAATTACACAATTCCTTCTAATAAACACCTTAAGACACAAATTCCACTATGTTTTGATGAAGATGACTGATCTAGCAAATCTTGTTGGAACGAAATCAATTGTATCTATAAAGTATGAAAACAGTCAATTAATATTTCACTTGTTGCGAGTCAAGATTGATCAGAGATTTTTCACAACTACATCCTAAAATCTGGTAATCATCAACAAGTGTGTCGAAAATGTAGGAAAATTTAAATTCTACAAAATTTTCAAACTCCTACATCCAGAAGTGAAGTTATAACTTTAATTTCCAATCTAAGTGCTTGAAAAGTTCAAGAAAACAACTACCTATTCTAATTTGCCTCTGATGAAAAATACACCAAAGATTGCAGACAAGCATCATTATAAATCCTAAACCTGCAAAAACAACCATGAAAACCTGCATGATTATGTGGAGTATGATCACCGTAGAGAAAAATTCTGTAAAACTGAATTCCACAAAAGTTTTGAAGCCATGTGACAGTAAGTTTGTACCAGTACTGTTTCCATCCAATCTCTTCTGTTGCTATGTAATTAAACACTTGGACAATTCTGCCGGCCATGTTCTAATTTAGTCTGACCAAGCACACCAGTTGCTTCCCCAGTAATGGGCTGTTATCTACAGGAGATCCTCTATTGATTCTGTGGACCACAGCTTCTCTCTTGGTGAGTAGAGTACAGAGAGGGTGGTGTTTGGTTTTTTGTTAATCAATATAACATTGACAAATTCCAATCAATTAAATTACAAGAATTCAAGTTACATGTTAATGTGTACACTGTACAGCTACCTGGATTTCCACAAGTACATGTTAAAGCGATGATTACGATGATCCAAGTGATAAAAGCTGAACATGTTTGTACACATATTTTTTGATATTTCACATTGTATATTTTGTAGAGACTATATATAACTGCATTATAAACATAATTTGTGAAAAATGCAACAGTTATGAGGATATACATATAGATATAAATATATATGTATATATATATATGTGTGTGTATATATATATATATATATATATATATATATATATATAGTGATTATTTAGTGCTTTATATATATATATATATACATGTATACACACACACACACTGTACTATCACACACGCACATTAACAATCACAATATGTTTTAAGTAGCTCAGTCAAGCACTTCACAGCCGTTACACACTTAACATACATTAGGAATATATCAGAGATTCTTATACACATCTATGTAACCAGTTATAAATACCACACTACACAGAAGGCCACTGGTTACATAGTACTCGCACAACACCCCCCTCTTCCACGAATGCAGTACGTGTTGATAAACAAACCTTTTCTAACTTTCATAACTCCCTACATCAGGTGAATACAATAACAGCATTGGCAAACATGCAAATCCCAGACATATTCTAACAGACTTTTACCACAGCAGCTTCTGATGCTCCGATCTAAATGTTTTAATGTCACTTACCTCCACACAAATCTAAAGAAACTCCCTGGCCACCAAATGAACAGCAAAGGACGACTTTCTTCTGGCCCGATGCGATGTCCGATGCTAACTGGTATATTTCCTGACAGACGTCTGCAAGACTGTCGAAGGTGTGGGGTACCGGAGTGGGGGCGACACCCACCTTCAGCTTATGAAGAGGGGGCCATTTGTGAGGGCCATATCGCTCCATCACCGGTAGCCTGGTGTCTGAAATCAGAACACTTGTTATGTATTGATCAGTGACCTTCAGCTATAGAGAACACAACTTTCTCTGCAGCTTAGAGAGGCTGATGTTGGAATGGGCTTACAAAACATTCTGTAGAATGACTGAGGAAGGAAAATAGAAAACTTCTCCATTGTATTGTAATGATATGTAGTCTTGCTGACTTGGTGTGGACTTTTATCTAAATTAATTAAATGTTTCATTTTCTGCCTACCACTATCGTGTATAGACTTTTGAGATATATAAAAGTCTCATTTTCTGCCTACCACTATAGTGTATACTTTTGAGATATATAAAAGTCTCATTTTCTGCCTACTGCTATAGTGTATAAACTTTTGAGATAAGTTAATTTTGAATTTCATTCCTATCTCACTATTTTTTTTCTCTCCAAAAATTTGAAAACCAAAATAAAAATAATAATAATAATAAAAAAACAAAAAAATAAAATGACATCTAAGTATGTTTATTACCCTTATAATGATTTATGAAAACAATAAATACATGTATATACACACACAATAAAAATGATTAGATGTGCAATAACTGCATGCTTTACACCACTCTTTACAATGTGTCTTGTTCAACAGTATCACTATTCACATTATGTCATATTTTTCTGTTAAGTGTATGAACAGCACTTCTTCAAATTGGAATTTAAAAGGTGTACAACTGATTAAATTGTCTCAATTTACACTCACTTAATTTACTTAATATCTTACATTGTTGATAATATCTAGAATTTAGATTATTTTTACACATGGCAAAATGTACAAAACAGTATAAAATGTACATTTAGACAATAAATACATATTTCTGGGTGAGTGAGGGTGCATAGTACATGTAGAAATAATGGAACAAATGTTGTACAAATTCTTCAGAAATAAATTTAATCCATAAACAAAATAACAATATATTATATACTTACATCTGCACATATTTATATATTCCAAAACCTTACACCTAGAGAACAGCCTTTCAGTCCTGGCTGCAGGCCCATCAAAACACTTATGTGTTAGTAAATTGCTTTTATATATAGAAAATCTTGGGATCTATATTTAAACTTTTTAGTCAAAGTTTAAACACCGTTTTTGATAGAAATGCAGCCGTGCACGTTCTCAGTTGTCACACTAGGTCACGGTCAAAATCTACCTGCAAGATTTCAGGTGTGCTTTACCTGACCAGAGCAGGAAACGAAATGAACAAGTGCAGAAAAACATAACAACTAGTGACAGAATAAGGAACTCCACTTAATGTCATTGTAGAAATCTCAAATCATGCCAATAAATCAAAATAAATTAAATGCTAGATTTACTTCAAAAACAAGAAATACAGTGTATTTGTCATATCATGGAAGCTGAGATAGAAATAAATATTTTATCTAAATCAATTGAAGAATATGTATTCACATTTCTAGCAATAGGTATTCACATTTCTAGCAATAGGTATTCACATTTCTAGCAATATGGACTCTTGTTATAATGGATTGTAATCATTAAACTGTTCAAATTCTTCGATTGCTTTCTTCACAAACTATCAGTTTGATAAGTTTTAATTTGATCCAATCACAGCCCCACATGGATTGGTTGTTTGTTTGTTTTACATCCCATCAAGAATTTTTCACTCATATTAAGGTATCAACAGACTTTCAGTTGTAGGTGAAGTTCCACAAATTTAAACCTATGCTTAGCGTTTAATGTCGTAGTAGTGATCGAGGGTTCTTTTACGTGACAATGCCTGCCACGACACAGGAACTCCTTTTTAAGGTCATACCCGAAAGACCTGTGATTCTCACTTCTAAATGTCAAACGTTTGGCGAAAGAGCAATCACAACCTATGTTAACGCCTTAGGTTTGGCACGGCCATGACATGACCAGGACTAAAACTTGCAACCTTCCCAGATTTCAAACTCACAACTTCCCAGTGACAAAGTGTCGAACGCTCTACCACTGAGCTGACAGAGCAGATTTCCAACTCACAACCTCCCAGTGACAAAGTGTCGAACGCTCTACCACTGAGCTGACAGAGCAGATTTCCAACTCACAACCTCCCAGTGACAAAGTGTCGAACGCTCTACCACTGAGCTGACAGAGCAGATTTCCAACTCACAACCTCCCAGTGACAAAGTGTCGAATGTTCTACCACTGAGCTGACAGAGCAGATTTCCAACTAGCAACCTCCCAGTGACAAAGTGTCGAACGCTCTACCACTGAGCTGACAGCAGATTTCCAACTCACAACCTCCCAGTGACAAAGTGTCGAACGCTCTACCACTGAGCTGACAGAGCAGATTTCCAACTCACAACCTCCCAGTGACAAAGTGTCGAACGCTCTACCACTGAGCTGACAGAGCAGATTTCCAACTCACAACTTCCCAGTGACAAAGTGTCGAACGCTCTACCATTGAGCTGACAGAGCAGATTTCCAACTCACAACTTCCCAGTGACAAAGTGTTGAACGCTCTACCATTGAGCTGACAGAGCAGATTTCCAACTCACAACCTCCCAGTGACAAAGTGTCGAACGCTCTACCCCTGAGCTGACAGAGCAGATTTCCAACTCGCAACCTCCCAGTGACAAAGTGTCGAACGCTCTACCACTGAGCTGACAGAGCAGATTTCCAACTAGCAACCTCCCAGTGACAAAGTGTTGAACGTTCTACCACTGAGCTGACAGAGCAGATTTCCAACTAGCAACCTCCCAGTGACAAAGTGTTGAACGTTCTACCACTGAGCTGACAGAGCAGATTTCCAACTCGCAACCTCCCAGTGACAAAGTGTCGAACGCTCTACCACTGAGCTGGCGGGAAAAATATGACAGTGCTGACATAAAATGACGACTAATAACAATAAATAACAATGGATTATGAAAGGATCAAATGACTCAGTGGTCCATTAATTAAGGTCAAGGGTGGAAGAATGATTTTCAGGTAGAATTCACTTGCCTTCTATCTTGTTCAGACTAAAATATCAACACATCTGTTTTAGATATAGCCATTTTGATAATTCCTGGTTATGGCAAGTAAAACTGTATCTAGTAAATTCTTGTGTATTATGGAAGGTTGTATATTACTAAGTTATTGAAGGAAAGAAAAACCTTTGGATGAACTGGAGATTGTACCTGGGACCCTTGCATTACTATAATAATAGTCAGGTGATCTAGTCAGAGCTAACCAGGTCATATAGTAACATCATCATAATGTAAACTTTAAAGCAGTGATCAAAATTGGTTTAAAACTAAATGGTATAGACCACGAGTCTATATGTCAAAACAAGATGACATAGACCTCATTGTATTGGCAGTAGACTACAAGTCCGCAACATTGAAAAAATAACAACACAGATTTAAAACATTTTTATCTACTTCTAATGCACTTAGAAAGCATAATTTCTTTCCATTTCCATAACAATATCCTCCTTTCCTCATAACATTTATCAGATGACGATCAACTGACCAGGGTCCTTTGAGATAACTCATTGCTTTAAACCTAGAAAATCGGCATAGACAATTTGTTCTACGTTAATTACAATTGGCATAGATAGGTGTCATTTGACAAAGATTCAGTAATAATAATAATAGCCTTTATTTATCCAGGATTACACAAATTAGCATAAAAAGCTAGTTTCCATTGTGGTCCTGCATTTCTCAGTCTAGTCTATGGTCAATTTCGAACACTGTTATTTAAAAGCTATTTCGGAAATCATGTACAAGATCTCTTCATATCAAATCGATGAAAAACAACAATTTTTGGAAAAATTACAGCATGCAGTCATGTATGACCATAACTAATAAACAATCAACACTTATATATGTACTATTTCTAAGAATCCTACAAAATAATTAGTGACCATTAATTACCTAGCTAATAAACAATCAACACAGTTTATATATGAACCATTTCTAAGAATCCTACAAAATAATTAGTGACCATTCATTACTTAGCTAATAAACAATCAACATAGTTTATATATGTACCATTTCTAAGTATCCTACAAAATAATTAGTGACCATTCATTACTTTTTAACCTATTGATCACTGCAAAGAAGTTGCTTTGAATTTTTGGCATATCCTTGATACTTGATTTATTATACAGTTATTGACTGGGTTCGAACTTCAACTTCGAAGACAACAGCTGTTTTGTTTGACCCGAGAACGGATCTGTTGCCCGAAGCCATAGGCTGAGGGCAACAGATCCGTTCTCGGGTCGAACAAAACAGCTGTTGTCCGACGACACCGTCTATAACTGTTTTGTTATACATCTTCATTTTTTAAAGGTTGTTTTTACGAGATGCACATGGTTTGTTGACTTCTAACTTTTAACAAGACAGTGTAATTTAATTGCGTAGTACATTTATCAACGAATCCACTAATTAAAAGAAAACATACCCAATATCCGAATTAATAATCAATCATTACATTTTTCGTATTCCTGTTTAGTGTTTCATCTAATAAATTCTGTATTTCATCATCAGTTAAATCACTCAACCTCGCCATTGCGTAAGCAAAGCAGCAGACCGATAATCATGTGACTTGCGTAGCCAATGGACAGAAGGCAGACTATTGCCCGGTCAACAGTTCGTAAACTGTTGACCGGTCAATAGATATGAGTGTGAGAATTGGTTTAACAGTTAAAATGTTAGTTCTAAATCGTTTTAGTTTTATATAGGAAAGAAAATGAAGGTGTATAACAATTAATTGACTCTGTTGAATAGGGTAGATGATCGAGGGCTACAGTGCTTATGTGAGCACCCTCAGGATCAAACTATAAATATTTCTCTCTGTCTGACAGATAGATGTCTAGGTATTGTGATTATGTGAGCCCCCTCAGGATCAAGCTATAAATATTTCTCTCTGCTAGGTGTTTAGGTATTGTGATTATGTGAGCCTGGCCCTCAGGATCAAGCTATAAATATTTCTCTCTGCCGGACGTCTAGGTATTGCCAATAGTTGTTCCTCTGGAGAGCTAACACATTTAATACTGCCCTCAAATGCACTTTTCTTCTGGTAATAATATTCAATGCATAATGAGAGAAAATTTCGAATTATTTCATGCAATCAAAATTTTTAAAACATTTATTTCAAATAATGATAAAAGTGAAATACATTGTAGATCAAATTCACATGACTGGTAAATGATGAGAAGCCATTTTATTTTTATTTTTTTACTTCAAACATTCTAGAAGAGTTATCTGCCCTTAATTAATATATTCTCCAGATATCTGCTGTTAATGATTAATCTTATTTCATAATTTTATAAATAGAAAGCTCATGTAACTTTTTATCAAAAGATTTATATGAAAATATGATTTCTTTTTAATATATTTCAATAAAACATGCAAAAAATCAAGCAGTAGGGGAGTTTGTGTAATTTTGGAGTTTTATACTTAACAAACACAGCACCCATTAATCACTAATATTAGTTTCTTGACTTAAAATAGGCCTTCTGAGATAAACTGAAAGGGTTGTTCTCATTGGACACAACATTTTTAAACTTGTGTCAATAACAATTGAACCATACAGAGTGAAGTCAAAATGAGTAATTTCAGACAGAAGGTAGGTCATTTCAGACAGAAGGTAGGTCAATTCAGACAGAAGGTAGGTCATTTCAGACAGAAGGTAGGTAATTCAGACAGAAGGTAGGTCATTTCAGACAGAAGGTAGGTCATTTCAGACAGAAGGTAGGTAATTCAGACAGAAGGTAGGTCATTTCAGACAGAAGGTAGGTAATTCAGATAGAAGGTAGGTCATTTCAGACAGAAGGTAGGTCATTTCAGACAGAAGGTAGGTAATTCAGACAGAAGATAGGTAATTCAGACAGAAGGTAGGTAATTCAGACAGAAGGTAGGTAATTTCAGACAATCGTAGCAATATTTCGACTGTATATATATCAAATAATCATGTATTTTAACTGTTCCTTTGTTACAGTTATTATATGTGTATATTAAACATATGTACTAGTATATCTGATGTGGTGAAATAGAGCCACTTTAACAAGTTTAGGACATTGGACTTAAAGCTCATTTCAAATGCGAGTTTGATGTAGGCCTTGCCTATTGATGCTGTTTCAAAATGAAATACACCCACTGCAGTCAGACCAGTGTCATTGAACTCAACATGTTCATGTCTAAATGTCTACATTTTTCCCCTTGTGGTTTGATTGCTGGTGACCATATAACTCAGATGGTAGAGCACCTGACTAGAGATTCAAGGGTCTGGGTTCAAATCCCAGTCTGGTCTGTTGCATTTTCTCCCTTCCTGTTACATTTGGTGCCATAGATGATCAGCTCCTGGAAATGACAGTGAAAATGTCTGCTAGGGGATAAAGATCCTGGATTGATGTATTCAAGGTGTGAAGACATTTAAGGAGGGAGGAATGTAGCACTTGGTCAGATAAGTTTGATCACCAGTGGCCAGATAGCTCAGTTGGTAGAGCACCTGATTAAAGATTCAGGGGGCCTGAGTTTGAATCCTAGTCTGGTTCACTATATTATCAAATATCAAATGGTTAACTTTTTGCTTGTTTTTCTTATTTGTATGAAACAAATTTCCCAATTTCAATCAAATATCGTAATATTTTTCCCAAACTTTAAGGCCCTGGGCCTTGATTCAAGGGGTAAAAAAATCCCGGCCTGTAAACACACAATGTCTGACAACATGACTGGCAGATATATACAAAAAGGCTAGTAACTGCATTTCTGTATTTCCATGGAGTTTCCAGCCCAGAATGAAATATGAACATTCTAAATTGATACCTGAAATGTTGTCTAAAAGCATAGCTCTACATATGTAGGTTTCATAGTTCTATAGATATGGGGCTAGTAGAAAATCTTTTTGTGATGTAATAGAAAGAAGAAAAAAAACAGTAAAGAATTTTACTAAAAAACTAAATCACTGCTGATTTACTATCATGTATACACAACTTTGCACATAAAGCTTAGTCAGAAAGCTTTTATTTTTCAATCTCTTTGATGCTACAGATGATGTTGGTGCAACGATGCAATGTCTGCAACAATTTAATTCATCCATCATTGAAATTATACATTTATAGTGAATATAATCTTTGTAAAATTTACCTGAATACTATTGACATCTTTGATGAGTAACTCCCGACACACGCATTTTTAATGAGATGAATACATTTACATTCTGGCGGTCGTTCATCTACTTCCGGTTTATCAAAGGGAACTAAATCTTATCGAAATTTAAACTTCAATGTTGCAAGATGGTCCCATGGTGTAATGGTTAGCACTCTGGACTTTGAATCCAGCGATCCGAGTTCAAATCTCGGTGGGACCTCACATTTTTTTTTCTAAGGACACTTATTAGACCTATTCGTTTTCTATTCTACGAGCCTTGGACATGGACGGTCGTGGTCAGTCCCCTTAATTAATCACCGTGTACAACCCACACCGAAGATACGTTCACAATCGCAGTCCAGAGTATACGGCGCGGATCTAAGAAGTCTGATTTTAATTAGATTGGGTGAAAATGCTACAAGACACTGGTCATACCCAGTTGGAATATGCATCCACTGTTTGGGACCCTCACACTGAGAACATCGGGAAAATATAGTAAAGGAGAGGAGCTAAACTACCACGCCACCAGTAGTGTCACAGCTAGCTAGAGTCCGAGCAAAGGCAGGGTTTTTTCAGGTCTTGATTTCAAGGGCCTGGGCCTTTCCAATTGGGAAAAAATTTTCATACAAAGGAGTAGGGAGAAAAACCAATCCAGAGTGCATTAATAATTGGACTCCTTCTGACTTTCAACTTGGTCAAAGTTTACCTCATTCAAATAAGCAGAGGTCAGAAAATTAGGTTTACTGAACAATTTTGAAGCAAACATTGGAATCTGTGGGCCTGTGAAGAAGATTTATGAACTCCAATACCGGATACCATTCTGCCGTACTTCCATCTTCAAGGAATCATTCTATCCTACTACGGTACCATCAGGATATGGAACCAGCTGTCACAAGATACCATTGATATAAAAGAAGAAGAAAAAAAAAAAACACGTCGATTTTTTATTTGACACAATAAACTGAGATTTTTAAAAGGTTGAGCAGCCGTAACCCCGCTTATGTTCATAGTGTTAAATCTAGGATCTAGAAAGGGCACACAGAATCATATGCTCAAAAGGGCACTTTTCGTCGCGGCAAGACAATTTCGGGGCACTTTCATTCTATCATGCTATGATAGTACTTAATAGAATAATCATTTAGCCCCTTTAAAAGTTAATACCTGCCGCCTTGATTTCAAACTTTTCAATCAACCTTGTGAAATAAAGAACAATTGTGTATATTGTAACTGGACTTTCAGTATTCCCGTGTAGCTCCGTGTTCAAAAAGAATAACGAGAGTTTCAGTGTTTAAGAATAAATAATATATTCTTATTAAAATCACAGGTATTTACAAATTGATTAGCCAAATATGAAACAGTAACATAATATTTAAAGTCCAAGGGAGTGTGATATTTACCATTTTTAAGCTGTATATTATAATTCCGAATTTTAGCCCCAATCCCCGAAATACGTCTAAACAGTCTGAAATAAGTTGTTAACCCGGTCGAGTCTAAACAAAGGGAAGTAACTCTAATAGAATACTAATGATAACAATACCTTTACTATAGATATAAAACCATCACAATATTAACAAATATTTTATTACATTTATATTTTGCTGTTGATTTAATGGAACACATTTTCAAGAATATGATTCATAGGCAATATAATTCAACGTAAGAAAAACATAGGATTATGATTAAGTGCATGACAAGTTAAATAAAAAAGACAGTTGTCATCATACTTGCTATTATTGCCTTAAAAAGATAGATTTCCTCATATTAGCTACTATTACATTAGAAATACTTTGAAGGACAAATCATGATAAATCAGAGCAGGTAATATATGAGGCAGATTGTAAACAAATGCATTTTTTTTTAAAGAATTGAGTAGATTGTAAATGAATACATTTAAATGAGGTAGGCTGTAAATAAATACATATCAAGCTTTTTGGCCAGACACAGATTATTTTCACAAAGCTCTAATACCTGGTAGGCTAGTTGTTATAAATATTTTGGAAAACAAAACAATGTTTACATAAATATCAAACATAAATTATTCAAAAAACTGCCAACAGACAAAAAATATCAGAATGATTGTATCACTATAAATAAAACATTGTAACAGACAAATCACTTGAAGGTTGGACTCTTAGGATTCTTCTGGGTTTTTTTGCTAAGGTATAGTTTCGCAACCTCTTACTGACAGTGTTCACAGACAAACGGTCCCTGTGTGTTGTGACATTGAACTTCACTCTGCTGAAGACCCATTCCACTGCAGAAGTAGAAATGATCAAGGATTCTGCAATGGCCAACAATCTCCTGATGTTTGGAAACATGTCTCCAATTGTTAGTTTTGCTTTTCCAGTAGGTACTTGGTCAGGGTATCCAGTAGGTACTTGGTCAGGGTATCCAGCAGGTACTTGGTCAGGGTATCTAGCAGGTACTTGGTCAGGGTATCTAGCAGGTACTTGGTCAGGGTATCTAGCAGGTACTTGGTCAGGGTATCTAGCAGGTACTTGGTCAGGGTATCCAGTAGGTACTTGGTCAGGGTATCCAGCAGGTACTTGGTCAGGGTATCCAGCAGGTACTTGGTCAGGGTATCCAGTAGGTACTTGGTCAGGGTATCCAGCAGGTACTTGGGTGTACATACTTCCAGATTACTCCTGAAAAACTCTTTCATATCAGTCCATTCATGCAATGTCAGATCCTCATCCAAGTTGAAATGGACTGCTGGGGTGGAAATTGCTGCATCCCCATAGAAGGCAAGATTGTTTTCATCCACAGTGCTTAGGTTGAGAACAGCAAGACTGTCAATCAAGGTGGAATTCTCCATCGTGTCCTCCATGTTGTAAGTCAAATTGTCAATGAATTCATTTTTGGCTGCTTTAATCTGGAGAATGTCATCTTCCACTATTATTCCTAATCCTTGCGCCACAGATGATACTCTGCTTGTGAATGGAGGGTCTCACTCTTTCATCTTCCTAAGGGTAGATAGTGTTGCTGTCACTCTTGTTTCTATGATGGATAGGTCTACATCTTCCCTTTCAACGGTCCAGGTCTACATCTTCCCTTTCAACGGTCCTGGTAAGAGACGCCAAGGCAGTGCATATATCACAGAGAAGATGGATGAAGTACAACTTCTCATATTTCTTCAACAGCTTGAGGAGGCTTCTCGCTGGGGTTCCTTTACGTCCAGATGCAACTGCATTTTCGAGATTTGTTATTATCTGAACAGCAGCCTCATGCCTCAGCCATCTTGTGTGCACTGCCTTCTTCACAGTTATGTTGTTCTGATTCTCCAACTCTCCAGTTTCTCTCACCAAATTCTAAATAGCCTGCAAGCTCTCTGATCTGACTGTGCTGTAATGGTAGTATTTGAAGAGGGCAGTGAGCAATTGGTCTGTATTGCTAATCATGGGAATCGACTTGAAAGCTTTTGACACAGCAAGCTGCAGTCTGTGATTCATGCAGTGTAGATGGAGAACTTCTGGGTTATCTTGTTAAATCTTGGCAACTACTCCATTTCTCTTACCTACCATTACTGCAGGTCTATCACTCGCAAAGAATTTTATCTTTTGCAGGGGTATTTCCTTAGAGTTAGGATAACCCTTCATGGCTGTGTAGATGGTTTCAGCTTCCCCATTTGAAAGTTTCACATCCTATCATTGGGTCAAATGCTGTCTGACGTGTGTCATACCGATTGTTAGGCCGTTCTTGGCACACTGATTTTGACTACGGATAACTCCGTTTACCTGATCAGGATATAGGACTCACGGCGGGTGTGACCAGTCGACAGGAGATGTTTACTCCTCCTAGGCACCCGATCCCACCTCTGGTGTGTCCAGAAGTCCATGTTTGTCCAACTATTTATTTTGAATTGCTTATAGGAGTTATGAGATTGATCACTGTTCGTTATCTTCACCTTTCATCTTGGAGGAATGCTAGTTTGGATGCTTCATTGTCAACATATCTGCACACCATAGCCAAATGTTTTCTGGCACTGACGTCAGTACACTCATCTACCATGACACCGTAGGACTCGCTGGTCACTTTGAACTCTACCACTTCTGCCTGGCAGTCTAGGAACTCTGTGGATGTGGCTGCACTCCTGTATGTTGCATTTTTTGTGTTTGGTAGGTGTTGAAGATTTGTTGCTCCTAGTGCAACGCATAAATCGATCAATGGCTCGTACAATGTCAGGTAGGGCAAATTATGTTTAATGAAGAAGTACAACACATTTTGGGCATTTTTTAACGCTTAGAACTCTTTCTTATCCATGGTTTCAAATGCTGCCTCAACACCATTGTCCAATGTCATTTCTTTTAACCCCGCATCCTTGTGCATTTCGGACTCCTCATGCTTGTTGAACTTCACAATAGTCACCATTGTCCAGTCATACAAGACATAAACTATTCACAATAGTCACCATTGTCCAGTCATAGAAGACATAAACTTCACAATAGTCACCATTGTCCAGCCATACAAGACATAAACTATTCACAATAGTCACCATTGTCCAGTCATACAAGACATAAACTATTCACAATAGTCACCATTGTCCAGTCATAGAAGACATAAACTTCACAATAGTCACCATTGTCCAGCCATACAAGACATAAACTATTCACAATAGTCACCATTGTCCAGCCATACAAGACATAAACTATTCACAATAGTCACCATTGTCCAGCCATACAAGACATAAACTATTCACAATAGTCACCATTGTCCAGCCATACAAGACATAAACTATTCACAATAGTCACCATTGTCCAGCCATACAAGACATAAACTATTCACAGGCTCTTTCTTTCATGTCATATTTGAGCCCTCATGCGACACATTACAAATTGGTAAGATTTTGTGCAAATTACATGTGAAATGCAAGTAAAAGGGCGATATAATCATCAACAATCATAGTATCGGGATATACATACTCTCTATCAAACAAATCAAGGAGGCAGAGAGATGAAATGACCGAGAAAGATGGGTTTAAATTACCAGTATCAATTTCAACTTTGTAGACCTACTCGTGAAACGCGAACGAAGTGTTTGAGGTAAGTACGGGTTTCTGAAATTCGGTGACAAATTTGAATGATCAAAATATATCTACCACACTCTATGCAATATGTTGTTTGCAGAGATGTGGTGTAGTTTATTAGAAAATCGATCTCATACTCTGTGATACTGCGTTTTCTCCGCTTCGGAGCCGAGCCCTCGTGCTCCACAGTGACGACTCCTCCAATGTGACGTTGCATACGGTGATCAAGCAGAATTTGTTGTTATCTATTCGTGAACATGTTGGATATTTCATGAATACTATATTTTGCTAGCTTAATCTTCTTTCTTTGGGGGGGGGGGGGGGGGGGGGGACTTTTCGGTTTCACGTCTGTGATTTCTATTACATGTGGAAGTTTATCTTGAATTCTCAGGTGCAACTGATTAAATTTATTGTGTAGTTGATCTGCGTTAGTGTGTATATACATTCAAGATTGTTGAAAGTAACAGAATATTAGTTTAACGAACTATGTACATTGTTATTTTTTTTTCTTGTTTACTTACATTTGAATTTCACAATTTTTCTGGCCCATGGTGGACCCCTTATTCTGAAGCGTGCTTCCCCCGACGAGTTTTTTTTCTTTCGCGCAACTGGGTCCAAAATTTGTATTTTAAACAAACAAATATTGGAATCCTATTGTCAAGGTCAAAATGCTCATGTTGCAAACATCATTATCTTGTAACAGCAAAGTCATAGTGAACTACTGGAAGATCCTATATATCGAACTTTATATTTTTCTTGATCCGAATAAGACTATGTGTGTATTGTAACGACACCGGATAAACGCACTGGTATATGATAATAAAACTAAATTATTTCTTTTTCTCTCTACTTCCAAATTTAAGGTTAAAGAAAATAAAAGGCAAGTCTTGTAAAATTAACAAATCAACAGTTTATTCTGATCACATATTTTATTTCTATAAATCAATAATTTCAAATAAATTCTTGTGAACCTAAGTATTCTGTCTTATTATTGTTCTCTAACTGGTAGATTTAACCAGTAATTCAATTGTAATGGCAACGGAAAAATTTGTGTAAATAATTCCAGTAATTTCAGACTGGTAAATTACAATAAACAGCTCAGCAGATAGCTGTTATCAACTTACTCTGTAACAAACCATGCATGGTCGTAGGATAGGACCCCCCCCCCCCAAATCATATAGTAAAATTCACATATAGTGTAATGTATAATTATTTTTAAGCAGAAAGTTCATTTAATTCAATGAGACTCGGAGTCAATCAGTGTGACTGTCCTTTAGCTTAAATAAAAAAAAAAATATTAGGAAAAGCACTTAATGCCTTAACATTTCTTAGGGCATCATCCAAAAGGTCGTAATCATGAAGTAATGGTTCGGTTCTCGTTCCCAGCTCCACATCTGGCGTCAAGCCTATGATATGTAGTGACTGTTCCTTTGCCAAGTGCCCGGCACTAGTGTCGTTTAAAGTCCTTTACCGGTATTTGTTGACGACTCATACGAGTGAAAAAATCTCGCAAGGGACGACTGATCAAAAGGTATCTAATATGTGTGACCTTGACTAACTTTCAAGGTCTAATAATTCATTAGATAGCTTGTTCATAGAAACTTCGTCTTGATACAAAAATGTCTATGCCCAACTGCCCTAATACCAGTTCAACGTTTGTATATATTTAAAATCTTTTTGTAAAGCTAATATGATGAATTGTTGACTTTTTTATCATCACAGTTTTTATGGTAAAGGTAAACCCGACAATGTGTGAAGTACTATTTATCAGTGACGTAACACCCCCAATGTGACGTAGGTCATGACGTGTAACAACTTTTTTAAAGCTTGTAAAGTCTCAGGCTGTCAAGACCTGATTCATTCTTGGTCCAAGAGTAGACACTATCGTATCAGTGTAAGATCAACCTTCCGCACAGTTTTAACTTTGATTATATTTCACAATGTATGCCCAAACGGACGAAAGAAAGGCATTTTTCGAAAAAGTGCACGTAAAAGCAAGGAATGCAGGGAAAAGGGGATGGGGAGCACTAAGTGTTCTTGTTAGACTCAAAGGGCAAATTTTAAAGAAATATCCTTTTCCAACAAGCATACCTAATATCCCAACTTCGAATATTCGAAAAGATGCTGTTTCCTCAGAGCTTTATCCAAATGATGCTCCTTCTGAGCTTATCCCGATTCAGATATATGGTGATGGGAATTGTTTATTCAGAATTCTCTCTTTTTTGTGTTTGGACATGAGGACAATTTTAAGGAAATGAGGGTACGAATTGTGTTTGAACTTGTTTCAAACCTGAAGCGCTACACGAATGAAAACACTTTTGTGACCATGTCTACAAAAATAAGTTCACTTCGATATGTCTTTGAAAGTTCCCTGTCAGAAGAGTGTTTAATTACTGGTGATTTGATTGCTTCGTTACAAAAGGAAACAATAAAAACAACCCAGAACGGTTACTATTCAAGCCTTTTACATATGTTCGTAGCTTCTAACGTTTTGCAGAAACCAATTATGTCGATTTTCCCCGAGGTGCAAAACCCTGGTGTAAACAGACAAGATCATAATCAGCTTATTGTTCCTCTTGACCGTGCTGATGCTAAAGAATATCAGGATGCTATCCACATCATGTGGACTCAAACAATTGCTACAAAAATAGATGGTTGGACACCTAATCATTTTGTTGCCTGTATTCACAAGCATGAGGAACCGCTTTCAAAGCGTTCGAGGTTATCCTTTGAGGATTCTGAACCTCATCGCTCATTTGAACCAAAACAATCACAAGATAGTCCTTCCCCACTCTTGGAGTCTAACACAAATGAGGAGTCTATTGAAACAGGTGAATTGGGGGAAACTGCAAACAAAGAAACAGACAAACATGTTAAGGTTGCTTCCTTTATTGATTCTTCTTCAGAAGATGATATCTCAGAAATACCAGTTCAAAAGGCCCAGGTTGTACATAAAAAATGACATACACCAGATATCGGTAGTACCCCAAATCAGCCACGGAATATTTTCTTTCCAGCAAAGAAGTTTGGTAAAAATATGATATCTTTCAATGCCTCCTGGTTTGATCGGTGGTCTTGGTTACATTATGTAGAAATCAAAGATGTTGTATTCTGTTTTCCTTGCATAAAAGACTCTCAGTTGTCACAAGAAAGAAAAAGCTTTCATATCAAGTGGTTTTAAAAACTGGAAAAAAGCAACCACAAAATTCGCCGCACACGAGAAAAGTGATTGCCATAAAGAGGCAATGGAAAGGGAGTTTACGATAAAGGAGGAGGTTAAAAATGTTGGAGAATGTCTTTCAAAGACGCACGAAGTCGAGAAGAAGTCTAACAGAGAAAATTTGCTTAAAATCGCAAACATTTTGAACTTTCTTGCTCGACAAGGAATTGCTCTTCGGGGTGACAAAGACGAGAAAAACACGATCCCCAGCTTCAGGAATGGCAACAACGCAAGACAAATAAGTATGTTGCTCCAGATATACAAAATGAATTTTTGCAGGTTTTGCAACAAATTGTTGCTTTCATCAAATCGTCTGAATTCTTTTTAATAATGGCAGACGAAACACGAGATATTTCCAACAAAGAGCAACTTGTTTTATGCATTGGATGGGTTGATCAAAATTTCACCGCTCATGAAGATTTATTAGGGATGTACTGTCTTTCTGACATTGGGGCTAATTCAATAACCCTAGCAATTAAAGATGCCCTTTTGAGATTCGATCTGCCTATCAACAAAGTACGAGGCCAGTGTTATGACATGGCTGCTTCTATGGCTGGTTCAAAGACAGGTGTTGCAACACAAATTCATGCACTTGAACCCAGAGGCCTTTACATGCAAGGTGAAGATAACGAACAGTGATCAATTTGTTATGGTCATGCTCTTAACCTAGCTTGCAGTGATTCTATTAAGGGATGTAAGTTGCTTAGAGACACCCTGGACATTGCAAAGGCTATAACAAAATTGATTAAAAAATCTCCAAGAAGGGAGGTGATTTTCAATACATTCAAGCTGTATGACCCGATGTTCATGTATTATTTTTGTACATAATTACTTTAAAGCAGATTAATTACTTTATAAAGTTATTAACTTTCCCTTAATTACATGCTTGAAAACATCTGCATGTAAAAGAAAACAGTGCGAATATTATTTAGAAAGTAAATATAGTGGCTACATATATAAATCATCCCATAATAGGCGTCTATAAATAGACCCAAGCGAGTCAGGGGAATCCCAACATGATGTATTAACTCATACGCAAATGTCTAGTTTTAAGGCTGAAAGAGCGTAAAACAACGAATTACTAAGAGGTATTTGATATTTTTATTTCTATTAAACTTATGGTACGGTACTGTTATAACAAAATACACAGCTTTACATAGATAAGACCACCGATGATCTGAAAGTTTGAACTGGTCACGTGACTGTCACTTGAAATGGCAGAGTGACGCGGTTATTTGTAAACCTCGATTTAAAATCAAATTATTTGGGTTAAAACAGGTGAAATAATTCATGATATGTCGTACAGTCTCATGACTACATACGTGCGATGATTTAATAGGGTTTTTACGAGATGGAAAAAAAATATTGTAATTCGGAACATAAAGCTTTAAAAAATGCCCAAAATCTAGAGAAAACGTCAGCGGGAATAAGGGTTTTGTGTCCCATAAGATGGACAATAAAAGCCGACACATTTTTGAGCATTTTGTCGAACTATGAAATTCTAAGAAATGTTTGGGATGAAAGCCTCCAATCGTGCGTGAGGTAGAAATGAGAAACAGAATTAGGGGAGTGGCTACTTATATGTGCAGGTTTGATTTCTTATTTGGGTGTTTACTGAGTGAAAAACTTTTACGTTATAGTGATAATTTGGCAAGGGCTCTGCAGGCTCCAAATCTCTCGGCGAGTGATGGTCAAAAAATGGCATCAACGACAATGAGTGCTTTGCAAAGTCTCCGAGATGAGACAATCTTCACTCAGTTTTACGAGGAAGTTGTTGAAAAAGCAAAACAGATGAGCATCGATGATCCTGTTCTTCCTAGAAAACGCAAAATTCCTCGTAAACTTGATGATGGGACAGCAGCACATACCTTTTCATCATGTGCAGATATGTATAGGAAAGATTTCTACGAGGCATTAGATCTGCTTTTAGCTGGCATAAAATCTAGATTTGACCAACCAGGTTACAAAGCGTATGTTAATCTTGCAAACTTCGTAATTAAGGCTTGCACAGGTCAAATGTTTGAAGAAGAATTCAATTTTGTCACGACCCTGTATGATACAGATTTGAAACCAAAGGATCTTCACTGCCAGTTTATAATGTTAAAGACTGTTTTGCCAAAAGACTTTACGCCAGATATACCAAGTGTGGTTGCATTTTTCAGACATTCAAATGAAAAAAGTCAGTTTGCCGAGATCCTCAAAATTCTCAAACTAATTCTGGTACTTCCTGCAACTAACGCTACCAGTGAGCGCTCATTCATTGAAAAGATTGAAAACATCACTGAGATCAACAATGAGACAAATACGAACAAACAATTTACTTTTATTGCATGTTCATAAAAATGAGACTGGAGTTCGTAAGTGAAAGTGAATACAGACTGGCGATTTTTGGAAAGTAATTAGTTTACCGAGTACTAAATACCTTATGACTCAGAAATGATTGATAACAAAATGATAAAGATATAAACAAAAACAAAAAAGATTTTAAAAAATTCTTAACACCCCCCCCTCCAAAAAAACCCCAAAACAAACAAAACTTAAAATTAAAGTTGAGGGGTTTTCAGGGAAACTAATTAGATTCTATGTACATAATTAGATTTATGTACATGACGTTCACCTCAATGCTTGGACATATGTATGCAGTTATCTTTTTACTAATGGTTTTGTCGATATCACTTTTTTCTCGTAAATTACTTTGGTATGGTGTGCCCCCCCCCCCCCCCCCCCAAGTGAAATTGCTTCCTACGGGCCTGCCATGACCAACTCTATTCCCAATCTATTAAAACTCTTTTCCCAAAATAAATGTAATGAAAATTAATTAAATAAAATAAAACACCTTCCTACAACCCGTAAATCAGCCAAAATCTACCCAAATCCGTGTTGTCTGCTACAAGCGCTGGTTATATACGTAGTAAAATGACATCATGAAACGCGACCAATCATTTACGTCACGTAAATTACAACAACCAATGAAAAACGTGACGGGATGCTCTAGTTCCCACACAATATTGTCACGCTTACGAGAAATTAATAAAAACTAAAGGAAACATTTGTTTCTTAGTCTAATTATTTCTAGTATCATTAAATATCTATGTAAGCTTTAACAATAAATTATAATTGAAAACTTAATAAACTTATTTGTCAGTCGCCCGATAACTACATGTGACGGCAGCCAGAAAGCACGGAAACCGACTGGTGCCAGCTGGAGAAAATATTCCAAATAAGTTTCTGGCGGCCCCCACTTTTTTTATACTATAAGTGCGCATGCGCTTGATTTCGCAGAAAGGCGTTTTTGAACCAATAAAAGTCCGATGGATAACAACTAGAAAACACAATTTATTCAAGATTAGATCCTTTGATCCACTCATCTACTATCACTACACACAGTAACGATAGTAGAGGAGCGGATCAAAGGATCTAATTTCAATTAGATTGCTAGAGAACACATTATTTCTTTGTAGGCGAACCCAACATGAAAATAGAGTCTAAAATCCGTGTACTCAACGACAAAAACTTATCTAGCGTCGCCAGGTAAAATGTTGTACTCTCATGGCTCCAACTGGCTTCCGTATCAAGTATTTGTTCACAGATTTTCATTTGTATATTGTTGCAAATTTCTGTTTCAAATAATCCAAGGAAGATATTGGTGGATATCTATTGGATTTATCCAAACATGTGATCATGACGTCATCATCCGGTTGAACAAAGAAAGCAAAAGACTGTCTGCTTCTCTTCTGCACGTTTTCGTCTACCGGTAAAAGCACACGGTGTTTCTGTAAAATTGAAAGCTGTCTTGTTTATCGTTATAATACAGATGTGTAAATGAATGTTCTGGTATATCTCTTATCTTTTTCTTTTCTGCTAACTTTTGGTTACCGTGGCCTTTAGACTATCTGCCGTCCATCTTTCCATCATGTCTCCAAGGTTCATTACTATTGCGCCCTCTATGGGCTTTACTGGCATATAATCTCCGTTTTGTGCTTTTATCTGCATAATTATAGACACATAGTAGGTTATAACGGTAAATAAAAGTTACACAAAGCTTACTACAACAGTATAGTACTGAAATGTCAAGAATAGTACTTTTATTAAGTCTAACACATTCGATAATGAAAACGAGGCTATATCCTGACCTCCAATCTCCCTATGTCATCCTGGAAAAGTAGAGTAATGGAACCATAGTCCGAATGTTCCCCACTCCGAGCCTGTCCTTCTTTTACATCCGTCGCTTTAATAAAAAGTATAAAGTGTTACTTGTATTAATGACTGAGGACCGTTTGGTTAGAACTTACTAAGTCGCCTTGCGTATGTACATTTATGAATGGAGCTTAACACTAGTAACACGAGGAATAAGATTAGTTGTGTGTTTGAACACTATATTATGATATTGGCAATTGTTTTTAATAATATAGCTAATGTGTTGATACTGAAAAAAATGATCAAAAGATTCTAGAGTATTTGCACCTTTATTTAATATGGAATCCTATTTGTGTCATGTGCTCTATTGTCCCATCACCACGATGGTACGATAACAATAGCACGACTCGTACTACCATCTCGCTATTGTCCTCCTTAATTTGTGTATTTTACGCATGCGCAAAAGACCAAATACACGTGCGTTCATGAGAGGAAGAGTAATTAATGAAATGGCTCAAAAGGTTTCAAAATATTTTTTTCATTAAGCATTTTCAGACTCTTCTGTGATTTTAAAAAGAAGAAAAACAAATATATCCAGGTCACGCCGTATCAGGTGGTGAGGTTGGGGGACTGGCGATTTTTTTGACCGAAAAAATTCTTACTATAATAAATTATTTACCAGTCTAGTGTCCCCTCCCTTGAAAATGCAATATAAAACTGCTACTATAAGTTGAAATCGCCACTACGATCCTACACACACACACACACACACACACAGAGAGAGAGAGAGAGAGAGAGAGAGAGAGAGAGAGAGAGAAACAATGATTAGAATTAAATTAACAAACTCTTCATTTCGGTGTGTTTGCCTTGATGATTTCATAAATTATTCTCAATAATCAATGTATCACAATTTGTTAGCATACGTTTTTTGTAAAAAAAAAAAAAAAAAAAAAAAAAATTGAGTATTTTTTTTTCAATGATATACATGTACATACTTAAAAATGAAATGTCTATTCACTGTAATATATATCTATAGTAGTTAGCTCATTATATTGTGTAATGTTTTACCTGTAACGGGAGGAGGGGGAGGGGTTAGCTCCATATATTGTTATTTTGTACCTGTAACGGGGGGTGGGGGTGGTAACTCAATATATTGTTATTTCTTAACTGTAATGGAGGGGGGGGGGGGTAGTAGTTAGCTCGATATATTGTGTTATTTTGTACCTGTAAAGCTCGATATATTGTGTTATTTTGTACCTGTAAATCTCGATATATTGTTATTTTGTACCTGTAATGGGGGGGGGGGGGGTAGCTCGATATATTATGTTATTTTGTACCTGTAAAGCTCGATATATTATGTTATTTTGTACCTGTAAAGCTCGATATATTGTGTTATTTTGTACCTGTAAAGCTCGATATATTGTGTTATTTTGTACCTCTAATTGGCGGGTAGTAATTAGCTCGTAAGGTGGTATTATTTTGTTCCTTGCCCATTTTTTGGTGACACTGGCGCAAATAATCTCTGTCCTGGTAAATAAATCATTTAAGTAGTAAATACAGCCAGAAAGAGAGAAAGAGAGAGAGAGAGAATAAATGAAAATAAATTGCGAAAATTTAATCGAGTATTAAAGAAATTTAAAACAATGCTGAAACGTTCTCTTCCCTTGATTCTGTAGTAAATGTTATGCTTTGTTAACTTGTCTGTCAAATAAAGGACTTTTTTTTATTTTATCAAATATTGAATGATACTTACGATATCCAGACCAATTGCTAATAAATCTAGTAAACGCCATGTTAAGTTTTCACAAATCATGAAGAAATCCTTGAAAGATTTTGTAAATTCTGGGAAGATGTCTTCTGGCATAGTCTGAAGCATGAATGATCAGCTAAAGAAATACTGTCTGTTTAAGCAAGGTAACTAATACATAATTCCATCCTCATGTGACGTCAGAAGATTTTGCAAAATCAATGATTTATTTAGATTTATGCATGATCAGAACATAAATTTTGTTGGGGTCTTTTCCAATAGCTATTGTAAAGAATCTTACAAGTTAAAGATGGAATATTTCAAAAGCCTAAGTTATGTTTCAAAATACTGAATCCAAGGGCAATAACTCTGTTTCATTGATTTCTTTATCAAGTCTGTTTTCTTTTATTTTTCACAGACATTTTGTATATTTTTGTAACGAAACAGTTTCATGAAATTTTTATGAATACTATTGTATCATTATAACCATTTTTTTGTAATTTTGATGTTTTCTGACGATACATGTCTGTATATCTCAGATAATGATGCCAGTATGGCATAGCCGTGAGCGATTGTCTGTATATTCTAATAACCGGAAATAAATACACTGTCTATAATTTCATCAGATAATGTAGTCCGAAATATCTGACGTTTTCCTGGCTTTTTTATGATTTTGATATTCAACGTGCCAGGAAAACGTCAGAACCGCCGCCATTACGTAAACTGGAAATTCGCCGCCTCCAACTGGAGGCGGCATTTTCGGGCCGATTTCAAATACTTGCGAGCCGAATTTAATGTTAAACTCATAATTAACCAATAAAACCATGCTTCTTCTACTTACTAATATCGATTTTATGGGTTCTTTAATCACATAAACAGCCTCATGAAAACATTTTAACAAACATGCGAGCTGTTTTGAGTCACGTGACTCGTTCGCTTAAATAACAGCGAAAATTCGGTTGACTACAATTGTGTGTTTATGTTATCGAATTTCCGAGTGATATTTTCTTTTAATTGATATTAGTAAGTACAAGAAGCATCGTTTTATTGGTTAATTATGAGTTTATCATTAAATTCGGCTCGCAAGTATTTGAAATCGACCCGAAAATGCCGCCTCCAGTTGGAATTTCCAGTTTACGTAATGGCGCCGGTTCTGACGTTTTCCTGGCACGGTGAATATCAAAATCATAAAAAAGCCAGGAAAACGTCAGATATTTCGGACTACAGATAATGATGCCAGTATGGCGTAACCGTGAGTGATTGGCTGTATATTACGTACGCTGTTTCTCGTTGGTCTCATGTTGTAGGCTTCTCGTAGGTCACAAAACGGCCTATCTGGGTTTAACCTTCAAATAAATGAAATACACACGCCTCCTCGTTTTATTTAACAACCAGTCAACTTTTACTAAGCTAGATAGCACACTTACTTTTCCTTCTCTAAGTCAATCCACCCGTTGGAATCGTCGACAGGTCTCGCGAAATTCCGCTTAACTTCTACTGGTTTGTTGAAAAATGTTTTTGACAATGCAAATATTTCTGTAACCTAGATGACGTAATACATGTCATATGATTAGTGAAAATTGATTTAATGAACGTGTAATTCTAACACGGTTTACAAATCAGTTGGATACACATGTACATGCATTTAGATGTTTATCAGTAAACTGGCCCCATGGCCATAAACTGACAATTCGACTTGATTGCTTGTATACCTTAATATTTATCTAGCACATATGTTTAAAAAAAACCTGTGTATTATTAAAAATATTAAATTCAAAAATACATTAAAAATGTTATTTGTTTATGAAAATTATTTCAAAACTTAGCTAGATTAGACTGAAGACTATTCTCAGTTTGTTGTCTTGAGCCTGTTGTACTTTGGAAGTTAAATTACCATTTCTTCTGGAATGCCATGGTTTATGATATACACAAATCCAACGTTTTTCATCGCAGAGCAAATTTCGTCAGCAAGTTTTTTCAAGGTGTGTGTGGGGGCATCACCTTCGGATACCGACAATGAATACCTTGTTAAATCGACAATTGGAATCATTGTTCGCCTTCTAAAATAGCAAAAACGAAATATACGATTGTGGTAAATGCACAGTCGTTTTCTACGAAAGCCAATTGTTATCAAGGATTTCGTCTCGTAATTACGAGTGATCACGACACAAAATCTCGAAATTGCGAGACAATGTATCCAAGGGCACCAAAAAAGATTCAGTTGCATCGGGAGTAAATTGACCCATGTAAATTAATTAGTCTTAAATTTAAAAAAAGAAGAAGAAAAGAATCTAATGATCTGGGCAATACAAATTACGTTCCTCGAGTTATTCCTTCCTCGACCAAAAAAATCAATCTGCTATATACCTTGGTATAACTTGGCTCCTAGTGCAACTTTTGACGAACATCAATCATTTCAAAGTTGATAGATATCATTCATTAATCTTTTTTTGTATAATATTAGAAAGGAATAAGATGATTTGGAGTGAAAGAAAAAAATCCCCAAAATAAGCTATATTATCTCATTGACAATATCTTCGTAGTCTTTGGTGATCAGGTCTTCCATCTGTATTTTGGCCGGAATTCCCAAGGACACTAATTGTGCTCTTTTTGATCACGTGGGGATTCGGGTTAGAATAGGTCCTCAGTACCCCTTGCTTGTCGTAAGAAGCTAGTAATGGGACGGTCCTTCGGATGAGACGGTAAACACCGAGGTCCCGGGTCACAGCAGGTGTGGCACGATAAAGATCCCTCCCTGCTCAAAATGTCGTAAACGCCGAGCATAGACCAAAATTGTTCAGCCCTTCACCGGCAATGGTGACGTCTCCATATGAGTGATATATTCTCAAGAGGGACGTTAATCAGTATATAACCAACCAACCTTTGTTAGCTGATCTGTTTTTATATTCTTAAGAGACAAAATTTATTCTAAAGCTCCTTCATGAAAAGAAAAAAAATTATCTTGCTATGGCCTTCAACTTGACATTTAGATATATCGACGATGTTTTATCTAGTAATAATAATCATTTTTAATTTATATGTCGATTCGATATATCCCAGTGAGGTCTGAGATCTTTGTAACGATCTAGTTTGCCAGTATAACCTGTCAATGGGTCAGATGCTGTCTGACTGGTTTCATACCAATTGTGATGTTGTTCTTTACATATTGATTTTGACTATGGATTACTCCGTTTACCTAAACAAGATATAAGAGTTATGAGATTGATCACTGTTCGTTATCTTCACCTTTATAGGAGTTATGAGATTGATCACTGTTCAGGAGATTTGGGGGGGGGGAGGTTTGGGGGGGGGGGTTGTGTAGAAATTTGATTACGAAAAAATAGCAGTTGTGGACGTGTCAATGCTATCAAAACTCTCGTATACATGTACTAGGCTTCCTTAAGATCTAATGAATGAAAGGCGAAATGATCAATCTCATAACTCCTATAAGCAATAAAGAATAGATAGTTGGGCAAACACGGACCCCTGGACACACCAGAGGTGGGATCAGGTGCCTAGAAGGAGTAAGCATCCCCTGTCGACCGATCACACTCGCAATGAGCCCTATATTCTGATCAGGTAAACAGAGTTATCCGTAGTCAAAATCAGTGTGCCAAGAACGGTCTAACAATCGGTATGAAACATGTCAGACAGCATTTGACCCAATGATAGGTTTATTGACAAACTAGATTGTTTGAATAGAACCATAGAATTTGCAAAATGCTGACTTCAATCGAGACTGTTGAAACCCCTGTACCATCAACTTGTTTGTCAGTAGTTGTCTGCATTTAAAAACTGACCATACGTAGAACAAGCTCTTGCTTATCGAATCAGTTGAGATATACAGCCCAGTAGCTAAGTACTTCGTTACTAGCTTGAAAATACGGATGTATATTTAATTGCTGTTATAAAATTTAGAAATTCATTTAAAAATTAAGGATTATCTCCCTCATGCATAGCTCTTATCCTTGGACGAATTTGGCTCCACTTGTTTGGCACGCTGTTTTTGGCTATATTTAGATCTAGAACTTCATAGTTATTTCGGATTTCAAACATTTCAGTTGAGCATCACTGGAGAGACATTATTTGTCGAAATGCGCATCTGGTGCATCAAAATTGGTACCGTATAAGTTTTACATATATAAACACCATATGCAGGTGGTAATGGAATATTGCTACATAAATATGGGAAGTTGGCGAAGGAGAAGCTGAAATCATCCCGTTTGTCATATAGTTGAGTTGTCAGTTTGCCGTTAATGTCTACATTCAATAAAATCTAAGTATGAAGCAGAAGTGGACGACTCTGTGGTGTCTTTTATTTTGCGGTCACAGGGATATATCGGGGTTTTTTCTTCTCACGTTGAAGTTTTTTTTAAAATAAATTCTGCTTCATATGAATATAGAAACAGATCAGCTAACAACGGAGCACAATTCGTGTCCATAGGAATTCCAGCAGAATGCGTAATTATTGGCTGTTATTGTTATCAATACACCTTTCCAGACCACAGTATCTGCAGATATCAATTCACCTTAGATCTATTGTTTTAAAATGTTTGATTGACAGGCGGCTTACCATTGATCACGATAGTGGTAAAATTTGGGGCTTAAATGGGGTCTTTAATGAATTTCAAATCAAAATCCAAAGGCAGGCATAAACAGGATTGAAACTTATTTAAAAAAACTTTCGCATAGAAGTCATCAGCTCTATCTAGTCTATTTAATGAGCCCGATGACAAATGTTGGAAAAGTTATAAAATAGTGCTTTACATGACTAAACTCAATACTAGCATTATATATATACAGTGGAGCCTCGGTAAACCGGACACCATTTATCCGGACGCTTCACCTTCCAGACGATTTTTCTGGGGAACGGATTTTTTACACGGTAATTTGCATAGTTAATCCGGAAGTCTGCGTTCCAGATCCGGACGGTCCTCTTTTAATACAAAACGTTAAAATGCAATGAAAATTGTATCGTTAAGTAAGGAAGATTTGGTGGGGTCTGTCTCGGACAATTTTAACAAGGCGTAAATTTGAAAGAAAATATAAACCACACTGTGTAATTAAAGCGATTACATGTACTCTGTGAACACCTCGATCCCCTTTAGAAATTAGGTGGTATGTGACGATGTGTCAGTTAGATAGCACGTACCGCCCGCTACTCTACTGATACTGCGCGTAATGTTGAATTTTATAAATAAATCTGTGCCATATTATTTTATAGTCTTGATCAATAATTAAACAGCATTCCGTAATAATACGTTTTATTGAACTGTTACTAATAATATTATTAACATTATATATACATTTATATATAATATTTAATTGTATTTTTATAATTCATGAAAAAATATATGTCTAATAAAAATAAATTATGGTTGAATTTAAACTGAATGTGGATTTTAAGTAGGTCAATATCCCCGGGCCTCGACTCCTTTAATTTTAAGGAATGGAGAGATTCTCGGACGTTAACCTATACAAGGCAGACCTCATTATTTCACCATCAGTCGTGGACAGTAATGAATGTATACTTACCTTGCTGTTGAAGATTGATCCAATGCAAACAAGATAATCCTACTTATTCTGACCCTGAAAAAAAATGCGCCATGGCCTTATCTATTACGTAAACGTGGGTAACCGGGGTCACCATTATGTTATCAGTGGTAAATCTAGGACAAGGAATAGTCTGGTGTAACACCCGGAAGTGTTAAGGAGTGTAGGACAGTCTTGTAGCATTACAGACCCTGGATCCAATGTCGCCAGACCATCCAGCAACCATGTCCTGGCTCCACTGCCTTGTGGATACATTTGGGAGGAGGGATAGCTAAGGATTAAACCCTATATATATTCCCTAAGGCAGTCGAATTGACTACTAGTCGCCTTCTGGCAACACCTGAAGCCTAACCGGCTTCATATGACCTGCATTTCCTTGGAATTCGTTAGTGCGACAGAAAGGGTAACTCTGTCTTCCAGGCAACACAAGGTCTTCATACACAGTTGCTCAGGCCTGCGCCCTGGAGAGGCCACGCGGCGAGATCACAACACGGTGGAGGGCCATAACATACGTCGCCCGATGGACAAAAATGCTTCAAAGTGAAACCCAAACTTTTTTATCATTACGCTATTACTGAATCGCGAGGAATGGTCGTGTAAAGTATTAAAAAGTCATACGTTTTGATGTTTGTTGATTTGAAAAAACTTTTGCGATTTCGAATTTCAAATTTACTAAAAGTTCTCTAGAATTTTTTTTAGAATCCTCATTAGAATTATTCCACTTCTGGCATATACTGTGACATATTACGTTTGAATTTCTCCTTCACAGCTGTCAATATTTTCTTCGACTTCAGATTTACCTCGACGTAACCCAAGTCTCCTTGCGTAGACTATAAAAACATTTTTGATTTTTCGTGAGGAGCAAAGAGAGGGGCTTGGTAGAACATTTACTGGATACATTTTAGTAAGGGTTTTTGTGAAGTTAAGGAATTTAGTATGGGTACGGTAACTCATATTCATCCATCCCTTTAGATGGAATATTAATGGTATCTAAAACTGAAGCATTATTTTGAAGAATGTCATCTTTTGAAAAGGCAGTTGGATTATAAGTACAATTACCAAAAGTGGAGTTAATGCTAAGTTCGTTTAAAATACAGTTGTAATAATGAGCCTTACAAACAAAGACAATGTTGTTACAAACTTTGTCAGCTAGAACCAAAACATATTCCTCATGTAACCTATGAAAGGTGAAGATAACGAACAATGATCAATCTCATAACTATCTAATTCTTTTATCACTTCTGGTTTACTAAACACAGAAGGATAGATGGTGCGTACCTTCGTTTTAATGTGTCTAATACAGGCCTAGGATTTTAATATCCATGCTATATTTTTAAGTTCTTTTTCATATTTAGTCCCTCGTCTGGCATAGTCTTCGACAGAATTCATGATAAAGATGAAGTTCTGTCGCGAAAGACCGAGATTCTCTGAATTAAGGATCTTTTAAGATCCTAATACATGTAGGTGAATTATATCAATATCAAGTAATGACATGTCCAGTGGGACTATAGTTGGAAGAAGACGAAGAACAAGAACACGTAGGTGGATTAAGTAAAAGATGGTCTTTATCTAATGTGTGGACCTTTGATTTCCCCCCAATGCGTTGTCCTCAATGATACATGTAGCATCGGGTGCTGCAGCAAAATATGGATGTGTTTTAGACACCAAAATGCTATATTTTAGGGTGTGTAATTAAGATTTATCTTGAACTTCCTGTAAAGCGAGAGCATCATAGAATTCATCATGTCAATGTGGTCATCAAGACTTTTTCCCATTCTCTCCGGCCACCAAAATTAACTTTTCTATCATAAGCTTCAAGTATGAAAAAAAGGCACTGACTTGGGTGTTCATTTATCCCAATTAAACTTCTAAACATGATCGGCATTTTACCGAGGAAATTCGGTTAAATACACGCAAAATATCGAACAGACCTTTCTACGAGCTCTATTATCCGACCCGAAACTCGCGCATTTCGCTGGTGCAATTCACTTATCAGGTCCTTAGACACCACGATCCGTAAATAGACATTTCAAATGTTGAAATTTTACGCAAAATCACGGTTCTATCTTTTGTGTTATGGAGGCGAGAAAAGTGTTGAACCTGATCGGTGAGCACAACCTAGATTTTAGAGCGGGTATTGGCCATTCTCCTAGCAGTGTTCTAGACCATCTAGGCAAGTCCATAAAAACTTGCTTTCGACGACGATGGGATCACACCCTACACGGTCACTGAAAATGGGATACAGTCATTTGACGTAAATCTAAGGACCATACAAGATACACACATTAAAGAGGATCAAACATATATAGCTGACTTTAAAGATTTTACCTCAGTTTCGAATATGGAAAAGATCGTCAAAGAATGTTCTTTGTGGGTTGATACAGACATTGTGGATATTCCTAGAGGACAATATAGAATGAAAATTTCTCAACGCCATTTGACAAGAAAGCCTCGTCAGTTAAAGCTCTGGAAAAAGGACAATAGAAACGATATAGTGTATGCTGCCTCATTTATGTGCGAAAAATTTGAGTCTTATGGATAATAACAAGGATGTAGGCTAATGCATTTAAGTACTACTAACTAAGAGTAGGACAAACACGGACCCCTGGACATACCAGAGATGGGATCATATGCCTAGGAGGAGTAAACATCCCCTGTCAACCGGCCACACCCGCCGTGAACCTACATCTTGATCAGGTAAACGGAGATATCTGTAGTCAAAATCGGTGTGCCATGAACGGACTAACAATTGGTATGAAACAAGCCAGACAGCATTTGACCCAATGATAGGTTGTATTGGCAAACAAGATCGTAATAACGACCATAGATTTAGCACAATGCTGGCTTCTACAAATACATGTATACGAAATTAGTAGATGTTTTGCATTTTCCTAAGGAGAAGCAGTTTCACAATGTTCTTGACTTTACATGTAGAGGGAACCCAGATATTATTTTCTCCTGGCACTGGCAGCTGATGGATCGACGTAGAGGTCAAGTTGTGTCGTCCATCCGGGTGATATAAGGTCAGCTAGTAGCTATCGTACTATTGTCGATACAGTCAGAATATGATTGGTAGTCCTAGACATGTAATTCACTTTGCATATATTACACAGATGTATGCAAAATGTGTAGTAGTTGATCAACAAAGAATAAACAAATAAGGTGGTGATACATGATACAGTTGCTGACAGATTAAACCATCTTAAGGAGGGATACTACACCAGTGAAATTATATGGATGAAAAGTGAAAGTTATTTACAACACTGTCATCAAATTAAACCATCTTAAGGAGGAATACTACACCAGAGAAATCATATGGATGAAAAAGTGAAAGTTATGTACAACACTGTCATCAAATTCAATGCGTTCAAATGTACTTTATATAGTTTTAAAAAATGCAGTTTTAGTAGAAAGTAATCTGAAAAAATTGAAAACCCTGATGGACTCAAAGTTACTATATACAGATTTGCAGTCGACACGCTAACCTACTGAACTACTCAGCTAGGCAATTAAATCTAAAGGGAAAACGCAAATATTGCATGCTGACATCTATATTTTCATTCATGTTTTGAAAGGACCGATGTAGTATACCTCCTTAAACACAGAATCAAAGGCCATAGAATGAAATGCATACATTTAACTATTACATTACTATCTATAATAGTATAGTATTATAATAGGTTCCATTTCATGCGAATCCATCAAAAGTTGGCATCAAAATTTCCCTTTACATAGTCTATGCATCTAATTGTAGGATATTTGTTGGATCCGTCGATGCAGGCGATGCTTGCGTCATCATCAGGCACAACAAAAAACGACAGGGACTGCCTCAATCGCTGTCTGTCGCCTTCATCTTGTGGCACCACAACTCTGTGTTTCTGTCGTAATGAATGGGAAATATTTATGTTTCCAATATTTTTGCCTTTGATATCTTTACTAATTGTTATGATAACCATTTCTTCATGAATGTGAAGTAGATGTCAACAATGAGTGCATGAATCTTGTTCGATATTTTAACGACTGCGAATTCCGACAGAAATGAAAACAGAATGTTCATATAAAATGAAATCTATCTCTTAGATATAATACATCGGTTTGTTTTTGAAGATATGAACCCATGTTTCGTATTTTGTTTAAACATCCATCGTGAGTATGAGCAGAGGTGTAGCTATACTGCTTGACCTTCTGTCTAAAATTTGTCTCCGGTGAAAGGTCCCCATCAAAATAAAATAGTTATTAGCTTTGTTACTGATGAATTAATCAATCTACTCACTCCATGTGCTACCTAAATTAAAATTCAGTATGTCGCCTGCAAGAGAGGAAGGATGGAATTGTCATGGAGCCAAATCTTAACATTTTGGGATCTCCGGTCAAATTTTCATCCCCTCCATACATTTTCCTTTCCTTCTGCTAATCTTGAAATTATGTTACCATTCACATATTTTTGTTCATGATATTGATGCAAGGTGAAGATAACGAACAGTGATCAATCTCATAACTCCCACAAGCAATACAAATTAGATAGTTGGGCAAACACGGACCCCTGGACACACCAGAGGTGGGATCAGGTGCCTAGGAGGAGTAAACATCCCCTGTTGACCGGTCACACCCGCCGTGAGCCCCATATCCTGATCAGGTAAACGGAGTTATCCGTAGTCAAAATCAGTGTGCCAAGAACGGCTTAACAATCGGTATGAAACACGTCAGACAGCATTTGACCCAATGCGAGGTTGTATTGACGAACTAGATCGTTATAACGACCATAGAATTTGCGAAATGCTGACTTCAATCGAGACTGTTGAAATCCCTGTACTATCAACTTGTTTATCAGTAGCTTACCTCGATTTAAAAACTGACTATACACAGAACAAGCTCTTGCATATCGAATCAGTTGAGATATATAAACACCATATGCAGGTGATAATGGAATATTGCTACTGTCATACAGTTGAGTTGTCAGTTTGCCGTTAATGTCTACTTTCAATCAAATATCCAAGTATGAAGCAGAAGTGGACGACTCTGTGGTGTCCTTTATTTCAAGCTCACAGGGATATATCAAATCGACATATGAATGAAAGCTATCATTGTTAATAGACAAAACGTCATCGATATATCTAAAAGTCGAATTGAAGGTCACAGCGAGAGATTTTTTCTTCTTACGTAGAAGTTTTTGAATAAATTCTGCTTCATATGAATATAAAAACAGGTCAGCTAACAAAGGAGCACAATTCGTACCCATGGGAATTCCAACAGATTGTTGGAAGACCTGATCACCAAAGACCACGAAGATATTGTCAATGAGGAACTCTAGCATATTTTTATTTCAACTTCAGAGTATTTGTGCGTGGAATCAGAGTGGTGTTTAACAAAGTAAGTTTTTGAATGACTGATCACTAGATATGAATATTTCCGTTTTCCGTTTTTGTTGAAGAAGCAACTGTCTATGATGTCAAAAAGTCTAGTCTTTAATTTAACATCTTTTCTTCGTTATGGTACCACGCCAGGATCATGTCTGGGTGGTTAAGAATATGCCCCTTCATGTGCCCAAATTTTTTAAGTTGTTTGCCGACCCAGTTCTGGAAGATATTTACGATCATAAGATAGACAAATAAGTATATACTATTCTTTATAAAAAGAACCAGGACATCTTATTACAACTCTTTTGGGAATCATTTATTCTATCCATACCTATTGACGTGTATTGCACAATATTACTGTGATTAGATTCCAAATGTTAATAATGATGATGTTTTACATAAATTTAAAGTTATTATATCAGGATATGAAAATGTCTTCATTGAAGATTCAATTATGAAAAATAAATTCACCAACACAATTTACCGTGGCTTTCAGTCTATCGGCACTCCACCTCTGCATCATATCGCCCAGATTCATGACAATTGTATGATCAACAGGAGATACTGGAACATATTCACCGTTGGGTCCTTTTGCCTAAAATATGTACATGTACCTCACCAATGAAATTAACGAACTGAAATTCTTAAACACAGACAAGAGGGGCAAAAATCGACATCGTCTGCTAAACTGATTTCTTACCTCCAACCCCGGGACGTCGTCCTGGAAGAGAAACGTCACAGTACCGTAGTCGGAGTGCTCTCCACATCTCGCCTGCCCTTCCTTTGTTTCTGTAACATGCCGTTGAAATAAATCTGAATACAGATATCCAACAAGTCTTCTAAACGCAGTAGTGCGACTTATCACATTAGCTTTCTTAAACGCAGTAGTGCGACTTATCACATTAGCTTTCTTAAACGCAGTAGTGCGACTTATCACATTAGCTTTCTTAAACGCAGTAGTGCGACTTATCACATTAGCTTTCTTAAACGCAGTAGTGCGACTTATCACATTAGCTTTCTTAAACGCAGTAGTGCGACTTATCACATTAGCTTTCTTTTCCTCTCCGTACCTTTTTTTCTTCTAACTTGCATCTGAATCATGAAAATCAGACAGAACGAAAACTAGAACTGTGTACCATGCTGTATAACAATTGTAATTTATCATAAGGCGAGTACCTGCCAGTTTCTGTATATTACATGTATATGTATGATAAGTATATATACAACATGGGTTCCGAAAAGCGGGTCATCCCCTCGTTATGTAGGCAATCTTTCAATGAAGGTCTATAGTGACCTTGAACTTTGACCATTGACTCCAAAATCAATAGGGTTCTTCTCTTGATATCAAAAAGCTACGTGTGATTGATTGATTGATTGAATATTGTTTTACGTCCCTCTCTAGAATATTTCACTCATATGGAGACGTCACCACTGCCGGTGAAGGACTGCAGAATTTAGGCCCATGCTCGACGCTTATGGCCTTTGAGCAGGGAGGGATCTTTATCGTGCCACACCTGCTGTGACACGGGACCTCGGTTTTTGCGGTCTCATTCAAAGGACCGCCCCATTTAGTCGCCTTTTACGACAAGCAAGGGGAGTACTGAGGACCTATTCTAAACCGGATCCCCACGGTCCAGCTACGTGTGAAGTATGAAAGCAATCGAGCACAAAATGTGGCCTATAGATTGTTACACAAACACATATGAACGGTCGCGTTACTATTTCCTCTCTCGCAATGAATTACGAGAGGATATTTTAAACCAACGAAAATGGGACCTACCTGCCAGGGGTGGATAGAAATTTGAGCGAAACATCGTGTTATTGCCGAAACACATTCCTTTGTGAAATTGTCTTAGAAAATCCCGATCCTGGTTCCAAAATAGAATGTTTAAAAATCTCATTGTAAGTTCAGCAGAGAAGCCAATGAATGACGGTTTACAGCTGTGAAATCATTTAATTTCGTATAAAGGTAATCAGACTCACCTTGTCGAGGCCAATAGAGAGGAGATCCAGGATTCTTAAAGCTAATTTTGAACACGTTCTGTATATTTCCGTGAACGTTGAATCAATTTGCGGCGGCATGTTTTTAGGCGACGTCTGTAGTAAAAGCAATACAATTTTCAAAACAGACTTACATTTAGGTAAGAATCCCAATATATCATAAAACTTACGCTATCATTGCAGACTAGCATGGCGAATCCTTCGCGAGCATCGAATACTGGTCTGTCGTGGTTCACTCTGTGGGGTAGATATTTTCAATCATCAATCAAAAAATGAAAACTACAGAAGGAGTCAGATTTAAGGAGCCAGTACGTGTATCTAGGTTTTTTTTGCATCACGTGAATTTAAATTCAATGGAACCATGGGAAATTTGTAAAATCGGTATTACTCCTTGTTTCAATATTGTTTTAATACCAACTATCTAACATACATATTTATTGATATACCAACTATCTAACATACATATTTATTGATATACCAACTATCTAACATACATATTTATTGATACACCAACTATCTAACATACATATTTATTGATATACCAACTATCTAACATACATATTTATTGATATACCAACTATCTAACATACATATTTATTGATACACCAACTATCTAACATACATATTTATTGATACACCAACTATCTAACATACATATTTATTGATACACCAACTATCTAACATACATATTTATTGATACACCAACTATCTAACATACATATTTATTGATACACCAACTATCTAACATACATATTTATTGATACACCAACTATCTAACATACATATTTATTGATATACCAACTATCTAACATACATATTTATTGATGAGGTCATTCTTAATACGGGAAAGGTAAAAAAGAAGTCATAAGAACTGGTGACATCATAGAGAAATGAAAAACAGGTTGATTGAAAAAGAGCATAATAGTTTATGATGAAGTTACTTGAATTCATATTTCGGTATATCATTAGTCTAATTAAATATAATCACATGTGTTGATATGTGAATTTATATACAATGTATGAGAAATGTTACTTTTCCTCCTCAAATGCGATCCATCCATGAAACGTACCACGAGGCAGGGAATATTTTTGTTTCATTTCCACTGGTTGGTCAAAAAACGCTTTGGAGGTAGAAAACGCGTCATTTATCTAAAGGATAAAAGGTCATTTAGCATATAATGCTCATATATATTAATGTACTTTATTCGTATTTTATGAAGAATACAGACTGATTTCTTGTTTTCTTTGTAAAATACATTTAGCAACTTTTTTTAAAAATTTTCTTTATTCTTATCGTGTTAAGGTGGGCTATTGATAAGAATTATTGAAAGAAAGAGGGACATATGTACCTTAATGAAATACTGCAGAAGATATTGTTGAAACTTGACCTGCTTATTTTGTTAACAACATTTAGGGTTAAATACATTTCAAGTACATGTATATAACTGAGTGGACAATATCCTTGATGTACGAAATTCCGTTGTAGATGCCTTAAACTTGATAAAAATCATTATAAAAACTCCAATGAATATAAATTTCCGTTACGTCATTCAACAATCTAATTACTGACCAATTTTTCAGATATTCCATGGTTTTTCAAATAGACAAATCCAACGTCCTGAAAGGCATGACATATCTGGTCCGCTAGTTCTCGTAGAGTTGCCGTATCTACTTGTTCTTCCGAAACCGACAAATTATACAGCGTCAAGTCAACCAGTGGAATCATGGCTCGTAG